>NC_057798.1:216438842-216685149 GCF_018294505.1 Triticum aestivum | reverse complement strand
AATCTCGGTTACCTCAAGACAGGTTCGTCGAGAGCAGCTCAACACAATCCCGGTTACTTCAAGACAGGTTCATTGAGAGCAGCTCAACACAATCAAGGTTACCTCAAGACAGGTTCATCGAGAGCAGCTCAACACAATTTCGATTACCTCAAGATAGGTACATCAATAACTCGATGCCATCCAAGCTATCTCAAGGGAGATTCATGGATACCTCACTGCCATCCCAGCAGCTGCTACCTCAAGGAAGGTTCTTTGACAACTCGCCAGCATCAAATCTGTCTCAAGGAAGGTTCTTTGATAACTCGCAACCATCCAATCCACCTCAAGGAAGGTTCTTCATCAACTCGCCATCATCCAATCTTCCTCATGGAAGGTTCACTGATTATTCGTCACCAGGAAGGTTGCCTCAAGGAATGTACATCGATGGCTTGCCACAATCCAGGCTACCACAAGGAAGGTACATGGACAACTCACCACCGGCCAAGCTACCACCACAGGGGGGAAGGTTCGTTGATAGCAATCAACAGCAGTGGCACCAAAGGAGCAATAATCATAACCAGCTAATGGATATGGAGCCTGGGCCGATGGTATCTGGTAGCCTTGGCCTTGGTCTCGCCTATGAAGGTTCAAATCCAAGGTTGCCAGATTTGATGATGGGGCAATCACCACTGTTGGGTCCCAAGCCTGCCACTCTGGACTTCCTTGGGCTTGGCATCGGAGGGACCATGGGCGGCTCCACGGCCAGCGGTGGCCTACCGGCATTGATGGTGGGAGGAGAGCTGGACATGGGGTCTGCCGCACAGCCGCCCTCTCCATGGGAGGAGGCACAGAGAAAGACCAACGGCCGCACGATCCTGTGAGGTTCTCTTTTTTGTAAACCTTAGGGGGCTTTTGTGCTTTGGCTCATCCATTCTTTCAGCTGCTGTGTTGTGTTGGGTGGTGGTGGTAGGAAAGCTAGAACCGTGCATGTAAGCTGCAGAACCTGTACATAGATCTTCCGTCTCCCCATCCCCCTCTCCTGTCTAAATTAAAAGCTATTACTATAGAGATAATTTGATCCTTGTGACCTTTGTGGCTTGTTCCTGTCGAGATGCAACGAGGCGGTAACAGCAGTAGTAGTAGTAGGGGTAAGTAGAGTGGTTCGGTTAGTTGCCTTTACTAGTGATGGCTTGTGGTGCCAAATTGCCGACGCAGGATTGCTTCGGAAAAGGAAAGGCTGTGAGACCGGGACAGCGAGGGCCATGTGAAAGGTGTTTTTTAGTTTTCGCCTGTTGCTATCGGTCAATATACTTCGGCCAAACTATCCTCAGGCGAGTCTTAGCCCCTGTGCTTTTCAGAATCACCGCGCCGGTCTTCTACTTGTTTGCTTTGCGTTTTGTTGGCCAGGTCGTCACCGGTGAATGTGATGGGGCATCAATCTCTTTTGCGTATCGTGCTACATGTTTTTTCACCGGTGTTGGGTTATCAAATCAGTTGTTTCTGTCACAACAGAAACGGCCTGAAGACGATGTCCTCGTTGACGGTAACTTTTTTTCCTTTTCTTATCATGCCGACAAATGGTTGGTGTAAGCTCTGGAGCAGAACCAGTGGATCGTTCCATTTAGGGCCGCAAGCGCAATTGCCAGCGTACAGTCGCAGCGGTACGATTTGCAGCTCCGTTCTGATGCCCCAAACACACGAGTTCCTGATTCGAAAGCAAGAGCTAGGTAGGGGCCTAGATCTAACTAGCTCCTAGAGAGATAAGCTAAAGCTGTTTAGTAGATTGACAGCACTGAAATTTCGGGATCGTCTAGCCTTGTGGGGGTACCCAGCCAGTAGAATCGAATCGGATCCCGATCTCCCCGTCGCTCCCGTCCACAGAATACAAATGAGCAAATTTCATACAGTTATTAGGAGTTTGGCAGGTTAAAATTATGCCGCGACAAAAGTTTATCGGGGCTCTAAAATGCAGTATATCCCTAAGATATAGTAGCACTAGCAGTTTCAAATATGCTGCTTCGCTAGTTGATGACGAGTTTCATATTTGTTGTCTAAACAATGTTCCCTAAAATTTCCTCCCTCCTTTCAACTCTATAGCCCACCTACAAAATACTCTCTTCGGCCCATGATATAAGACGTTTTTGCAAGCTACGACAGTCAGGGAGCTGTCAACCAAGATTTGCAACCAAGTTTTTTGGGTGGCATGTGTAGGACTGATCAATTCCCCGGCAAGTAAAGAGTGGAACGGAGTCTGTCAGTACACAGATACTGTAAGTATCCTCGGACTGCTGTCATTTTCTTTTGTCAGGAACAGGCTAAACGGCGTACATGTTTTCTATCCTTCTTGGACACGTGCTGGCGCCCTTCTGGAATGGCAAACTGATGGTGGCGGCAACATACTTGTTCGTGTCAGGCTACAGTCTTCTTTTGTTCCTCTCAGGGGTAAATTTGACAAATCTGACCTATAGACGGAATCAAATCATAGAATGAACTATCCGTGAAACTATTTCACGCGGCTGACCTTTTTGTGTGACGCCCGCCATGAAGGCGCCACACTACACTGTGCAACGCCTCACAGATAGGCGCTACACGGCCAGCGTCGCACACGTGTGATCAGAAAATTACGAAGTCGTGTGCAGCGCCTGAGAGTTAGGCGCCACACTATACAGTGTAGCGCCTAACTCCTGGGCGTTGCACTGGTGCAGCGCCTAGCTCCCGGGCGTTGCACTAGTGCAGCGCCTGAGAGCTAGGCGCCACGGGTCAGCCACGTGAAATAGTTTCACGGACAGTTCATTCTGTGATTTAATTTCGTCTATAGGTTAAATTTGTCAAATTTGCCCCTCTCAAGACCGGTTCTTTTCATTAAAACATGTCGTGTTCCTCTCGGATAAAACGCAAGGGATTGAACGTGTCGAGATTCTGGACCCAGGTCGTACAAACTCTACAGCTTTGCTGGTTTGACATGTCGTGCGCAGCCCAATCAGTGGAGTGAAAGTGAAAACGCAAGACATCCCTTTTTTCCTTCTAAATAGAAGAAAGTAACACCAAGAGGCGCAAAAATATCTAAAACAGCGGACCAGGTTTCAGAGAACAGGATAAATAACTCGTAACCTGCACCACGGAGTGTCCAACTAAATAGAATATGCTTTATACTCGGAAAGAAAAAAAGTAACCCGATTATTTTGGAATAAAACCCCCCTTTTCTTTGAAAAAAAAGAATATGCTTTATACTCGGAAAGAAAAAAGTAAGTAGAATCCTATAGCAATCTTCTTCTTTTTTTTTGCGGGGGATTCCTGTAGCAATCCTATTCGAGCACGCCCACATCGATGAATTTCACACAAGCAGCAATCTGCCAAGCAGAGAATCGAGTAAGAGCGAATATAACCTTTTGCCAGGTATTTTTCATCCTTGGAACTTGGTGCCACGTTTGACAAGTTTTAAGAGCTATACAATCCTCAAAAAAAGAAGAAGTTTTAAGAGCTATTGGTACGGGTCGGCACCGATCTTCATGAGTTGCTAGGGATAATAGTGTAGCCTGCTCAAGAACGAAATCCAACAACACACGCCGCGTGATAGACTTCGGAGATAGAACTCGGTTCAACAAACACACGTCTTATCACGGATAACTTTTTGATAGCTTTTGAGTCATCATGCAATCAAAAAAAAGACTACGGGTAAATGTAGGACATGTGCGGTTAAGCTTGACATGCACAAGGCATATGACAGGGGAGAGTGGATTTTTTTGAGACCATACTATTGCGTCTAGGGTCCAGACCAAACTGGACGGCAATGATCATGGAATGTGTACGTACAGTGAAATATCAGGTACGAGTAAACAATGTGTTAACTGATTTTTTTGTCCATTCCAGGGGACTCCGACAGGGAGACCCTTTATCACCATACTTGTTTTTGCTCTGTGCTGAGGGCCTAACAAGCTTGATCACATATGAGGAAGAGGCTGGTAATATTATGGGAGTGAAGGTGTGTCGTGATGCTCCTTCGGTATCTCATCTTTTATTTGCGGATGACTCTCTTATCCTTATGCGAGCAGACGCCACTAATGCTATCAGCCTCTGGCGGGCACTTGATGATTATTGTGCAGCTTCTGGATAAATGGTGAGTGAGGCCAAGTCCAGTATTTTCTTTAGTCCTTGCACCCCTGTTGATATTAGAGTGGAGGTTTGCACTGCACTAAATATCATGGTGGAAGCCATCACGGATAAATATTTGGGATTGCCTCCAATTGTAGGTGTGGACAGAACAGATTATTTTCAACACCTCATTGACAGAGTTTTGAGTAGAATAAGAGGTTGGAAGGAGAAATTGTTATCCTATGGAGGTAGGGAAGTGCTACTTAAGGCTGTCATACAAGCTATTCCTTCTTACGCTATGTCAGTTTTTAAACTACCCAAACAGGTTTGCAATAGTATCACCACAGCTATGTCTAAATATTGGTGGGGAGATGATGATCTGCAAAAACACATGCACTGGTTTGCTTGGTGGAAAATATGTGTCCCGAAGGAAAAGGGTGGAATGGGTTTTAGAGACTTGCATTGTTTTAATTTGGTTCTTCTCGCAAAGCAGTGTTGGAGGTTGTTATGTGAACCAAATTCTTTATGTGCTAGAGTTTTGAGAGCCAAATATTTTCCTGATGGAGACCTTCTTAACTGCGGCCTTAAGAAGGGTAGTTCTTATACATGGCGGAGTCTATGGAGTGGAATTCAGTCTTTTAAGCGAGGGCATATTTGAAGAGTTGGAGATGGGGCACAAATTAACATCTGGGAAGACCCTTGGATACCAAGTAGTCCTACTCGAAAGTTAATGACACCAAGAGGTAACATTGTGATCACAAAAGTTTATGAACTCATTGATACAGAAAATAGAGTGTGGGATGAACAGTTGATATCGGAGTTGTTTTGGCCTATTGATGTGCAACACATATTAAATATCCAACTGGCTTTGGGGATGATGGATGATTTTGTGTCATGGCACCATAATAGAAGTGGAATATTTTCGGTTAGATCGGCATACCATGAAGAGTGGGAGCATCAACACGGACGAAAGTTGAGGATGACTAACTCTATACAAGCCTCAAGTACTAGTCCAGTTTGCGTGTGCCGGCAAAAATAAAAATTCATATATGGAAAACTTTGCTTGGCGCCATCCCTTGTAATGGAGTCCTTGCTAACAGGCATATGATCACAAGCTCTCAATGTCCTCTCTGCACTTTGGATTGTGAGAGTATTAGACATGCCATGTTCTTGTGCCCTAGAGTTCAAGAAATCTAGAGGATATTTGGACTGCAAGATGTGGTTCAGGAGATGTGTGCGCTGGAAAGGGATGGCGGATCGGTGCTGGCTGATCTTCTTCTATCAACGAACAATAACATGGCTCATATGACTGATGTTCAACACAATGACCTTGTTGCCACTACAGTGTGGTATGTTTGGTGGGAAAGACGCTGCTACACTCATGGTGAATATGTGTATGAACCAAGCAGGTCAGCGCAAGCAATTTTAGCTCTTGCTAAGAATTTTTCCAAGGCAAAGTCGAAGCAAGCGAAACTGAGAAGATATGGATGGAGTAAGCCACCGGAGGGAGTTATCAAACTTAATGTCGATGCCACTTTTGATCCTGATAGGGGAACAGGGGGTACGGGTGCAATATTACGAGACGAAGCTGGTTTCTTCGTCGCAGCTTCATGCAGTAATATCCCTTTTGTGGAAGACGCGGCTACGACAAAAGCTAGAGGTATGCGAGATGGGCTCTTACTCGCAAATGAAGTTGGGTGCAATAAAATTTGCATCGAGTCCGATTGCATGGAGGTCGTCGAAGTCATGCAAGGGGGTGGTAATTCGCTAGGCCCGGCAGCCGCAATTTATGAAGAATGTTCTTTTCTTGCTAGAAATTTTATTTCTATTATGTTTTCCTACTGCCCTAGGGAGGCCAATGCGGCGGCAGATTTATTGGCTAGAAACTCGGAGTTCTCTCATACAATTGTTTGGAAATCGGAGCCTCCGGGGTTTCTAGTAGATGTATTAACAAACGATGTATCACTTTTTGCGCATGAAATATAAACCGCCATGACGGCTTTCCCTAAAAAAACACTCTAAATCAAACCAAGAGGAAAGTGGAAGGTTCTCTGTGACAAGGTCTTGAAGCAGCTCCGGAGGACTTACGTCATCTCCAATGCCGACCCGCAAACCGGACACCGCATCTGTCTGCGGACCGGGGACCTGTCCGCAGACACTAATACAGGAGCCAGACATCTAAAGCTAGTCATAAACGTCTGATATCAGGGAAATTAAGCAAATTTGATACATATTTAAACAAACCAGACGGATTTCATTGAAAGTTGGATAATTTTTACATAAAACCGGATGGTCTTCGACATATTTGAATTAGACCGGACTCCAACCTAGCCTAATATGACCGCCGATGCTCTTTCCCATCTTTGGCTGGCCCGGAGCCCCGGAAATGAAGCACCTTCTGGAATTTAGTATATTTTTGGACCAGCCAAGCAGTATTTTCAGAATTCCTAATAAATCCTAGTGGCCCACTTAGCCCATTGATGCAAGGCAAGAGGTGGGACTAAAGTTTAGTCTCATACTTCTCACCTAGCAGGAGTTAGACCTCTTTATAAGGGAGGTTGTTTCTCGAGATGTATGAGGATAAGAAAAAGAGAGACATTCACGCGCGTTCCTCCTCCACCGCCCGCCTCACTGCGCACGCCTCGCCACGATGCGCCACGGATTGCTGGAATGAGCCGAGTTGTTGTCTAAATTTTTGCCATGCGCTATTGGTATACGAAAGGTCACACGGGAGCTGAAAAGTTTTTCTGTAGTGGAGATTGAATACGAACATTGCACCCTTCGGCTATTGCCTGTTCATTTTGTCTCCCTTTTTTGCTTCACATCCCATCGCTGCCTATTCGTCTCCTTCTCCTGTGCCTATAAAAAAGAGGTCACTCCTCTCCAAAGAGAAACATCAGAACAACACCTTCCTCACGCCGCCGAGTTCCAGAGCACTAAGCTACTTCTATGATCTTCCCCATCCCGACTTGCGGCGTGCACCGCGGGTTAGGGCAATATGCCTCCAAAACCCCACCTCTTTGAGTCCTGTACGGGAGAAGGGTTATAAGGTTTATGGGGAGCGCTCTATGTGACTACTGACCTGTTCATCACGGACACTCCGGACGCCGACGACTACTTCCCCAACGATGACTTCTTCCCCGACGTTGACGACCTCTTCGACACAGGTGATAACATTAGCTCCAACGCTATTGCTATTGCCGTAGCTCAGTGCGTGTTCATGTTCTTTTTGTTCGAGTACCTACTACAGTTTCTTCTTCTAGTATTTGCTCTACATATGTTCTGTTGTATTTCACATGTGCAAATGCTATTTGCTTTCTCTTTATTAGATCACGACTTGTTTCATCACTGCTATAATAGTCATATTTATCTAGTATTTCTATGGATTAAATCATATGGTAAATTGCTCATATGCTGAACAATCCAAAAACCTTGTTATAGGCAATTTACCCCAAGTGGTTTTGCTCCATCCATGAGGCCTCCTATGTTCGAGGGTGTGCACTATAAGAGGTGGCATTTGAGAGTTGTTCTATGGTTTCAAACCGTGAGCTACTATGACGCTACTCTTGGCAAACCCAAAGGAGATCTTCTCCTCAACAGGAACAAGCTTTTTAGAAAATTGATACCATGTTTAAGGCTACTCTCTTGAGTGTTCTTGGTGAGAACATAGTTGATGCTTATGCGTCAATTGATAATGGCAAAGATATGTTGGACGCACTCGAGGCCAAGTTTGGGGTCTGGGATGCCGACACTGAGTTGTACATCATGGAACAATTCTATGACTACAGGATGACTAATTAGTGCTCCGTGGTTGAGCAAGCTCATGAGATACAGTCATTTGCTAGAGAACTTGATCACTTCAATTGTATGTTATCGGACAAGTTATTTGCCGGAGGCATCATCACTAAGCTTCCTCCATCGTGGAGGAACTTTTCTACCTCTCTAGAACACAAGAGACCAGAGTTTTTCATTCTCGATCTCATTGGTACTCTTGATGCAGAAGAAAAGACGAGAGCAAAAGACACACATGCTCGAGGTATTGAGGGAGGTTCTAGTGCCAATCTGGTGAAGAAGAAAAACTTACAGCCTCCCAAGTTGAAGAACAAGGTCAAGTTTTATGGTAAAGAAAAATTTGATGGGAAGTACAAGGCTTCACAACACACCACAACTTCAAGAAGAAGACTGACAAGAAGAAAGGTGTTTGTCATGTGTGCGGAGATCCTGGTCATTGGGCTCCTAGGTGCCCTAACCATTATGACAAGCGACATGGGAAAGGAGGCAAGACCGCTAATGTTGTCATTGCTGACATTGACATGAAGGATGCTGGATATGGTATATTTCCCACTATTCTTTCAGTAATGTCATTCTCCTAATTGATTGACACGGTTGTTAGTGTACATGTATGTGGTGATATTTCCATGTTTTCTTCTTATCAGACCACAGGGACTTCCACCGTGCTGATGGGGAATGGTTCAAGTGCTTATGTTCATGGTGTTGGCACAGTCGATCTGAAGTTTACTTCGGGGAAGATCATGCGGCTGAAGAACGTGCCTTATGTCCCCTCCGTCAATCAAAATCTTGTTAGCGGATCTCTTCTGTGTAGAGACGGCTACAAGCTTGTCTTCGGGTCGAATAAATTTTTAATATACAAGTATGGAACTTTTGTTGGTAAAGGCTATGAATCTGGAGGCTTGTTTCGTTTATCCTTGCAGATGTTTGCAATAAAGTTGTTAATCATGTTTGCAATAATAGTGAATCAAATGTTTGGCATTCACATCTCTGTCATATTAATTTTGGTTGCATGACGAGGCTAGCCAAGTTGAACTTAATCCCTAATTTTACCGTTGTCAAGGGATCTAAGTGCCAAGTTTGTGTGCAAGTTAAGCAACCTCGTAAGTCTCATAAAACTGCAGAAACAAGAAATCTTGCGCCACTAGAGCTCGTACATACAGATCTTTGTGAAATGAATGGTGTTTTTGACAAAAGGTGGAAAGAAATATTTCATGATGTTAATTAGTGACTCCACTATATACTATCATGTGTATTTGCTGAAGTCAAAAGATGAGGCTTTGAACTTTTTCAAGATCAATAAAGGTGAAGCAGAAAATCAACTTGATCGAAAGATCAAGAGGCTTAGGTCCGATCATGGTGGAGAGTATTTCTCCAATGAATTTGATTCTTCCTATGCAGAACATGGTATAATCCGTGAGAGGACGCCTTCCTATTCACCTCAGTCAAATGGGGTAGCCAAAAGAAAGAACCATACTCTAACTGATTTGGTTAACGCCATGTTAGACGCATTGGGTCTCTCCAAGGTATGGCAGGGAGGTGATATTGACTGCATGTCATGTCCTAAATTGAGTTCCCACAAAGAACAAAGAGATAACTCCACTCGAGGAATGGGGGAAGAAAAGGTTAAAACTCTCTTACTAATGAACTTGCCGCTTCTTGGCGAAAGTTAATGTGCCAATTCCAAACAAGCACAAGCTTGGAACAAAAATATTGGATTGTGTTTTTCTTGGGTATGCTTTTCATAGCATTGTTTATAGATTCTTGATTGTAAAATCTGAGGTATCAGACATGCCTATTGGCACAATCATGGAGTCGTATGATGCAACTTTCTTTGAAGATATCTTTCCCATGAAGGATATGGGTAGCTCATCAAATCAGGAGTTGCCTAGTTCATCGAGTCGGGATGTAGTTGCAATCTCTAAACCTACCATTCCGATGCAACATATTGAAGATCCTAGGACAATAATGAGACTCCTAAAAGGAGCAAGAGACAGAGGACTGCATAGTCCTTTGGTGATGATTTTCTTGTGTATTTCATATATGACACTCCCAGTTCTATTTCAGAGGCATATGCATCTAAAGATTTTGACTACTGGAAGGAAGTGGTCCATAGTGAGATGGATTCCATCTTGGCAAATGAAACTTGGGAGATCACTGATCCTTATGGGTGCAAACCTATAGGGTGCAAATGGGTATTCAATAAGAAGCTTAGGCCTGATGGTACTATTGAGAAGTACATGGCATGGCTCATTGCCAAGGGTTATACCCAAAAGGAAGGTGAAGACTTCTTTGATACTTACTCACCTGTGGCTCGACTGACCACTATTCGAGTACTACTTTCATTAGCTGCCTCATATGGTCTTATCGTTCATCAAATGGATGTTAATACTGCTTTCCTAAATGGAGAGTTGGACGAGAAAATTTACATGGAACAACCAGATGGATTTATTGTGGACGGTCAGGAAGGAAAGGTGTGCAAATTGTTGAAGTCTTTGTATGGACTTAAGCAAGCACCTAAGCAATGGCGTGATAAGTTTGAAAGAACTTCAACAGCTGCAGGCTTTGTTGTAAACAAAGCTGACAAATGTGTGTGGTGGGGGCGAGGGGGTTATCCTTTGCTTGTATGTTGATGACATATTGATTTTCAGAACAAATCTAAATGTTATTAGGGAGGTCAATGATTTCCTATCTTGTTGTTTTGAGATGAAGGATTTAGGAGTAGCGGATGTTATTCTGAACATCAAGCTATTGAGATGTGATGATGGAGGGATTACATTGCTTCAATCTCACTATGTGGAAAAGATCTTGAGTCGCTTTGGCTATAGTGATTGCAAGCCCTCTCCAACAACATATCATGCTAGCATGCTGCTTCAAAAGAATTGAAGAATCACTAGAGATCAATTGAAATTGAGAAACAGTATAATGGGGCTAGCTATGAGCCTCCACAGCGATTTCACCGTTTCACCCGTCTGATCATCGAACGTACGATCTATATCAAATTCGGGCGTCCCTGCTCGCCCGCGCGCCGTCTCGCGAGCCACCGCTCTGCGGAGTGACCTCCTCTTCCTGTCCGTAACCGGGCCGGCCCACTTATTCCCACTCCATGCTAGCAGCCCATGTTGCCTAGGCCCCAGAACTAACAGATTCCTCTGTTCCTCCGCATCGGCCTCCTTCCTCCTCTCTCAATGCGGCGGCGGCGTTCGTCCCTCCCGATGCATCGTCAGTCCGCCGTGTGTGATATTATGCTGCGAGACTGCCTCAGCGCCCGCACCCCCCCTCCACTCTACACTTCCTCCATAGCCCCTTCATTCCTTTTTTGAGTTTTTCTGCCTTGCAGCGTTCACGTATTTAATGGCGGTCGCGGCGGTCTTCCGCGCCGCCGGCTTTCACTGCCGGCTGCCGTCGTACTGCACCGTCCTCGATACCTTGCAGCTCTACCACACACCCCTTCCCCTCCCATAACCGAAGCCGAAACTGCCGCCTTGAAGTCCCACCGTCTACCTCCTGTGATAATGGTGATGATGGTAATTAACTTCAGGGGTGATGATGGTGATTAATTTGCCGTGTTGGTGCGTTACCCCAACCTCTCGTTCTTCCTTATATACCTCCCAACATCCCTTCCTTCCCGCCACCTATGTCGCTTGTCCGCCATGCTTGTTGCTTAGGTCTGTTCTTGCTGTCTATTAATCTTACTCCTAATTCTCCTACATGTTTTCATATGTACGAAACTTCCTTCCTTCCTTGCAGGTTCGCAGTGCTCATTCGTTTGGGATTTCCGGATTGAAACTGCTCGGGGCTGTGTGTTACACCCAATTGCAACCATGGCTTCTGGACAGTTTCCACAACTAACTCATTCTTACATATCGTTACTTTTTCAGCATTATGTTTTATTTGTTACTATCATTTTAGTTGCAATTCAATGTGTTTTGTTTGGTTTTAATTCCAACCAGCCACACCCATTTTGGTTGTTCCTTTCCTTTCTTCCAGATTTCGTATAATCTGTTTGCGAGACGTGCTGCATTTAAGTAGAATAAAAATGCCTAAACGTTCTCAATTACAATCTCGTGGAAGCGATGCACGCCAGCCACCTTGCGCTAGCGGGCCAAGTAGAGTCCTGCCCCAGTGTAAGTGGGCAAGGATTAACGAACCACTTACTATGCACAGTTCAATTGGACGGCCAAAAAGAAAAGAGTATGTTAATTCACCTCCACTTGTGCTGCTGCTCATTTTCTGTTCCTTCCTCTGCGCCACTGCTGTTCCTTCTTCCGTGATGCGCCGCCGCTGTTCTCCGTCCCGTCGCAAGCTTCTGCTATGTGTCTGCCTCCGCATCGGTGCCCTCCACTAACCATGTACTCATTCTCCGCAGGCCTTTTTTTATTTTGTTATTTTTAATGGCTTGTCTTGCAGTATTCCTACATGGCGGCTGCTGCGGCCGCCCACACCGTTGGCATCCATCGCCGATCGTCCTCCTCCTGCATCGTCCTCCATGCCCTTGCCGTTGTACCGTGCGTCCCTCCCCATTAGGTAATAAGCTGAAACTGCCGTGTAATTATCCTGATAAAGGTCCAGTATCTACCTGTATGCCTCTATCTATTTTGTGAATTCCACTGACACCGATCACTGAAAGACACATGGAGATGTAGACATTAATCGAGTAGGCTGTTATGTGTGTTCAATTGTTAGACTGGTATTGCCACTTTACTATCTAACAAAGCTAATTGAAACTAAGCTTGTTTAAGTTGCAAGATAATTACCGGTAGAAATCACTTTCCTAGGAAATTAATAGATGTACGACATTGATCAAACAAATGAGAACCAAGCCAGTAGCGACCCAGTACTCAAGTAGAGATTTTGATATGCTTGATTGGGCCAGCAAACCATTGTTGGTATAGCAGGATAATTCACTATGATTCAGTTGCCAAGGTGGCTCTGATCTACAGTTGAGGTGATGAATAAATTCTGGAACCTTGGACAAGAAGCATCTTTAACAAAAGGAGATGATCTGCTAATATGCTAATAATACACCCCATTTAAATAGATTGTGTTTTCTATATTATGTCCCCATGTCTTATTTGGTGCAAGTACTTTCATCAGCATGCTATTTTTTCATCATCTCAATTTGGTCTGTAGAATTAGTAGTTCAGTACTATATGCCAGTCTATATATTTTAAATATTTTTCAGTAGCACCAACTTTTTACATGCTCATATGTATAATGTTTGGCATCTAAATTATATACTGGCAATTTTTTCCCTCTTTGCAGGAAGTGTGAAATGCATTGAACGCACATTATTTTCTTAAGATCCATGCTGAAGTTGCAGGATTATGGATGCACATTTCTTTCTTTTCTTGACCATAGAACATGACTTATCTTTATTTTGTCTCCTAATCCCAAGGCTTTGAGCTCTCTGGAAGCTATTTCTATGGTGAAAAGGGTGAGAAGTCAGCTCTTTGAGACATGGAACACACATAAATTATTTGAAGATCATATTATTTGGGAAACCAATAATAGTTATGTCAATTTGCATCAATTATTATGTGATAAACCCCAATCTGTCAAATTTACGAATCCTACATAATGGGATCTCTCTATGGTCGGTGGAGCTTTACGCAATCACTGTGAGATGAATTCATGACTTTCAGTTCTAGAGATCACCTTTCTATTTATCATGAGCTAATAGGGAAATGCTATAGAAAGTTGATTATGTCATTCATGTTAATTTCATTTCTTTCTTCATTTCCTTAAGTTATTATACATGTCCAATCTCATCTTTACAATCATTCCTTCAAGCATACAATTTGAGGAGATGTTTGAAATATTGCTTCTAATTTTGTGGTTGTTGATTGCAGAACGCTGCTCACTATAGGTAGACAAGAATGATGTTTTTCCTTTTTAGGAGTACTTGGGTATATTATGACTTGTTGTTGTACCGGCACTCTATTGTCATACATGAGATGTATGGAGCGGATGAACATATAAATATTCTGGCAGAAGATAGCACCAAGTTTGATTGCTCCAAGTGGTACAAATAACTAGATTTTTTTCAGATATTTCCGTTATTCTTTTATTAAGATGCCCTATTGTTTTGTTAAGACGCGCTCCCTCTGTACACTAATGTAAGACCTTTTTTCAATTCAAATTGAACCGCAAAAACTTCCTATATTAGTGCACAGAGGTAGTACTTAAGATGGCGGGCGCGGCAATGCGCACTTTTATGGTCTAGTATTCTTATATTATTGGCTCACTTATGTATTTAGCCACTGCTACAAGACCTGACATCTCTTTTGTTGTTAGTAAACTATGCGGATTTGTTTCAAAACCGGGATATGATCATTAGAAAGCTCTAGAGATAGTTCTGCGTTATTTGAAAGGCACTATGAATTATGGAATTCACTACACTAGGTGCCCAAAGGTGCTTGAAGGGTATAGTGACTCAAACTGGATCTCAAATGCTGATGAGATAAAGGCCACGAGTGGATATGTACTCACTCATGGAGGTGGCACTGTTGCTTGGAAGCCTTGTAAGCAGACCATCTTAACGAGGTCAACAATGGAAGCAGAACTCACAACACTAGATACAGCTACGGTCGAAGCAACCCTGAAAAAAAGCTACGGTCGAAGCAGGCTTTGTCGGCTCTTGAATGACTTGCCAGTTGTTGAGAAACATGTACCTGGTATCCTTATGAATTGGGACAATGAAACCACGATCACGAAATTGAGCATCTCAAAGGATAACATGAAGTCATCAAGACATGTTTAGAGAAGGTTAAAGTCTGTCAGGAAGATGAGAAACTCTGGAGTTATTGCATTGGATTATATCCAAATGTCTAAAAAATCTGGTAGATCCTTTTACTAAGGGTCTATCACGTAATGTGATGGATAATGCATCGAAGGAGATGGGTATGAGACCCACAATATGAGTTGTTCATAGTGGTAACCTACTCTGTGTGATCAGAGATCCCATGAATTAGATGCGGAAGATAAGCTGTTGGTCAATTGAGAGGAGAGTATCCTTACAATTAATAATACCACTCCATGAAGATGCAATGCTATCCTAATATTCATGGCAGGTGGATGTATATCTTAATGTGTTCTAAGTGGCTTATTTAAGCAAATATGTTGTCCTGTAGAACATCTTTTGAAGAACACATCTATATGAGTCTGATTGTTAAACGTACATGATCCAATCTTGGGGCGCTTCTTTGCCAGGAAGCGAGGTCTCTGGTATTTCTTCATCTGGAGTTGGTGTCCATTCTGCAATGAACTCTGCCAAGGCTCTGCTTTAGATTGTTGATGTTCTTTGAAACTTCAAAACAAAGCTCGTTAGCTCCAATGCCCACTCCACTATCCTACTGGTGGCTTCTGGACTTCTCAAGATGCATTGCAGCGAAAAGCGGGTGGCAACGATGATGTGATGTCCCTAGAAGTAATGGCGCAGCTGCCGTGAGGCCATGAGGAGGCCAAAGAGCAACTTCTGCACACCAGAGTAGCTTGACCTAGCCCCCCGGAGAAGTGAATTGACAAAGTAAACTGGGCGCTGATATGTCTCCAACGTATCTATAATTTTTTATTGTTCCATGCTATTGTATTATCTATTTTGGAAGTTTTATATGCATTAATATGATATTTATATTATTTTAAGAACTAACTTATTGACCTAGAGCCCAGTGCTATTTTATGTTTTCCCCCTTGTTTTTGAGTATTACAGAAAAGAATATCAAACGGAGTCCAAATGAAATAAAATTTTCGTGATGATTTTTCTTGGACTAGAAGACACCCGTAGGACTTGGAGATGAAGTCAGAGGAGTCCTGAGGCAGCGACAAGCCTCAGGGGCATGCCCTAGGGGGGCGCCCTGATGGCTTGTGGGCCCCTCGGAACTCCTCCAACCCTAATCTTTGGCCTGTAAATTCCCAAATATACCCAAATGACTAGAAGCATCCACCAAAATACTTTTCCGCCGCCGTAACCTTCTGTAGCCGTGAGAACCCATCTTGGGGCCTTTTCCGGCACCTTGCCGGAGGGGGATTCGATCATGGAGGGCTTCTACATCAACTCTATTGCCCTTCCAATGAAGCGTGAGTAGTTTACAACATACCTATGGGTCCATTGCTAGTTGCTAGATGGATTCTTCTCTCTCTTTGATCTTCAATGCAATGTTCTCCTCGATGTTCTTGGAGATCTATCAGATGTAATATTCTTTTGTGGTGTTTTTGTCGAGATCTGATGAATTGTGGATTTATGATCATATTATCTATGAATATTATTTGAGTCTTCTCTGAATTATTATGTGCATGATTTGATATCTTTGTATTTATCTTTTAATTATCGGTTTGGTTTGGCCAACTAGATTGGTTCTTCTTGCAATGGGAGAGGTGCTTAGTTTTGGGTTCAATCTTGCGGTGTCCTCACCCAGTGACAAAGTAGGGGTAGCGAGGCACATATTGTATTGTTTCCATCAAGGGTAAAAAGATGGGATTTTCATCATATTGCTTGAGTTTATCCCTCTACATCATGTCATCTTACTTAAGGCGTTACTCCATTCTTATGAACTTAATACTCTAGATGCATGCTGGATAGCGGTCGATGTGTGGAGTAATAGTAGTAGATGCAGGCAGGAGTCGGTCTACTTGACACGGACATGATGCCTATATTCATAATCATTGCCTTGGATATCGTCATAACTTTGCGATTTTCTATCAATTGCTCGATAGTAATTTGTTCACCCACCGTACGTTTTCATTCAAGAGAGAAGCCTCTAGTGAAACCTATGGCCTCCAGGTCTATTTTCCATCATATATTTTCAGATCTATAAACTCAAAAACCCAAAAATACCTCGCAAAGTTTTATTTACTTTTATTTTTTTATGTTTTAGTAATCTTTATATCTATCTCTATCAGATTTCATCCTTCCAAGTGACCGTGAAGGGATTGACCCCTTTATCGTGTTGGGCGCAAGTGTTTGATTGTTTGTGTAAGTGCATAGATTGGAGACTTGCGTGTACATCCTACTGGATTGATACCTTGGCTCTCAAGCTGATGGAAATACTTATCTCTACTTTTCTCCATCACCCTATCCTCTTGAAGCGAAAAACCAATGCAAGCTCAAGAAGTAGTAGGAAGAATTTCTAGCATCGTTGTCAGGGAGGTTCTACATCAAGCCTACCAAGTATCCCATCATAAACTCTGATCTCTTGCATTACATTATTCACCATTTGCCTCTCGTTTTCCTCTCCCCGACTTCTAGTACATTTTCAGAAAAACACAAAAATATTTTCCATTTTATTCGCCCTTCTTTTGTTTGTTTTTCCATATGCCTTTTTTGCTTGTTTGCTATTTTTGCTTGTGTTGCCATGTGCCTTCTATATGCTTGCATCTTCGCTTGCTAAAAATTTATTGATATGGATCCCCATCCACTTGCTAATATTTTCAAAAGATCCAATTATGATGAACCAATTGCTACTGAGTTGAGTGGACTAGATTATCTTTATGAGGTTTTGGTTGAAATTCGTGAATCTGAAAATTGTGATTAAGTGTTGAAAGAAGAAAATTATAAAGTGATTCACAATAGCTCCTTGAATGAAAATCATGATTGCAATGTTTTATTATAAATTCTATTAGTGTCAGTTGTGTTAATGATATGCAAGACCCTAAGCTTGGGGATGCTAATTTTGCTATGTCTACTACTTGTTGCAATGATCATGATTGGGTGATTCTTCTTATGATCTTGAAAATTTATTTAAGCCCCATGACGAATATGAGATTGATAATAATGTTTGCAATAATATTGAAAGTAGGTTTGGAAGAGTGTCAACTTTAGATCCCACGTATTTGAAAAATGTTCAATCTTATGGAATTTTTGATGAAAGTGGGCTTGGAGAGGTCATGACTTTATTTGATGATAATCCCAGTATTTTGGAAGAGTGTCAACTTTGCATGCATGAGGATCATGTAGAGAGTATGTTATGTGATAGCGATATTGTTGAATTTGATTATGATCCTACATGCAATTATTATGAGAGAGGAAAATATGGTTGTAGAAATCTTCATGTTACTAAATTACCTCTCTTGATGCTTAAATTGTCTATGTTTTATTCTTCTTCCTTGCATCTGCTAGTTTTTGCTTGCCTTGATAATTTGTTTGCTTATAAAATGCCTATGCATAGGGAGTATGTTAGACTTATATGTGTTTGTCACATTTTTTATGATGCTCTCTTTGTGCATCAATTCTTGTCTTTTGTGTGAGCATCATTGAAATTATCAATGCCTAGCTAAAATGCTTTAAAGAAAAGCGCTTGTTGGGAGACAACCCAATATTTTTATTTTCTGTTTTATGAAAATATATCTTCTAGCCTCTGGTTAGAGGTGTTTTCATGTTTTAATTTAGTGTTTGTGCCAAGTAACACCTTTGGGATAGTTTGGAAGATTGTTGATTTGATCTTGCTAAAAAACATAAACTTTTGCGCCCAGTAAAACAATTTTCAAACATCACAAAAGCATGATTTTGATCTGAATTTTTTACACAAGATTAATGTACAAATTACACAGGTTTTTCTAGTTTTTCAGATTTTTTGGCATTACATAAGTATACAAAGCTTCTTGGTTACTACAGATTGTTCTGTTTTTGACAGATTCTGTTTTCTATGTGTTGTTTGCTTATTTTGATGAATCTATGGGTAGTATCGGGGGGTATGGACCATGGAAAAGTTGGAATACAGTAGATATTGCACCAATATAAATAAAGAATGAGTTCAAAACAATACCAAAAAGTGGTGATTTATTTTCTTATACTAACGGATCTCATGAGTTTTCTCTTGAGTTTTGTGTTGTGAAGTTTTCAAGTTTTGGTTAGAGATTTGATGGGCTATGGAATAAGGAGTGGCAAGAGCCTAAGATTGGGGATTCCCAAGGCACCCCAAGGTAATATTCAATGACAACCAAGCATCTAAGCTTGGGGATTCCCCGGATGGCATCCCCTCTTTCGTCGAGGCTATATTTTTATTCACCACATGATATGTGTTTTGCTTGGAGCGTCTTGTATTATATGAGTCTTTGCTTTATTGTTTGCCACAATCATCCTTGCTGTACACACCTATTGAGAGGGACACGCATGAATCGTGATTTATTAGAATACTCTATGTGCTTCACTTATATCTTTTGAGCATGGCGGTGGATTTATTTTATAGAAATTGTTGAACTCTCATGCTTCACTTATATTATTTTAAGAGTCTCTAAACAGCATGGTAATTTGCTCAGGAATAATTTAGTCCTAATATGATGGGCACCCAAGAGGGATATAATAAAAACTTTCATATAAAGAGCATTGAATACTATGAGAAGTTTGATTCCTTGCATTTGTTTTGAGATATAAAGATGGTGATATTTGAGTCATGCTAGTGAGTAATTGTGGATTGGTAGAAATACTTGTGTTAAAGTTTGTGATTCCTGTAGCATGCACGTATGGTGAACTGTTATGTGATGAAGTTGGAGCATGATTTATTTATTGATTGTCTTCCTTTGTGTGGAGATCGGGATCGCGTGATGGTTAACTCCTACCAAGCCTTCCCCTAGGAGCATGCATGTAGTACTTTGTTTTGGTAGCTAATAAATTTTTGCAATAAGTATGTGAGTTCTTTATGACTAATGTTGAATCCATGGATTATACGCACTCTCACCCTTCAACCATTGCTAGCCTCTCTAGTACCGCGCAGTTCTCGCCGGTGCATTACACCCACCATATACCTTCCTCAAAACAGCCACCATACCTACCTATTATGGCATTTCCATAGCCATTCCGAGATATATTGCCATGCAACTTCCACCGTTCCATTTATTATGACATGCACCATCATTGTCATATCGTTCTCATATGCACGAGGCATTCCTATAGAGTCATATTTCGTTCTAGAATTGAGTTGTAATTCTTGAGTTGTAAGTAAATAAAAGTGTGATGAACATCATTATTAGAGCATTGTCCCATGTGAGGAAACGATCATGGAAGCTATAATTCCCTCACAAGTTGGGATGAGTCTACGGACTTTACAAAAAATAAAAGAGGCCAAAGAAGCCTAAAAAAGACAGGCCAGAAGAAGCCCACACAAAAAAAGAAAAAATGAGAGAAAAGAGAGAGGGGGCAATGCTACTATCCTTACCACACTTGTGCTTCAAAGTAGCATCATGATCTTCATGATAGAGAGTCTCGTATGTTGTCACTTTCATATACTAGTGGGAATTTTTCATTATAGCACTTGGCTTGTATATTCCAATGATGGGCTTCCTCAAATTGCCCTAGGTCTTCGTGAGCAAGAGAGTTGGATGCACATCCACTTAGTTTCTTTTTGAGCTTTCATACACTTTATAGCTCTAGTGCATCCATTGCATGGCAATCCCTACTCACTCACATTGATATCTATTGATGGGCATCTCCATAGCCTGTTAATACGCCTAGTTGATGTGAGACCATCTCCTTCTTTTTCTCTTGTCCACAACCACCATATTCTATTCCGCCTATAGTGCTATATCCATGGCTCACGCTCATGTATTGTGTGAAAGTGGAAAAAGTTCGAGAATACTAAAGTATGAAACGATTGCTTGACTAAAACCGGGGTTGTGCATGATTTAATACTTTGCATGATGAAGATGGAGCATAGCCAGACTATATGATTTTGTAGGGATAACTTTCTTTGGCCATGTTATTTTGAGAAGACATGATTGCTTTATTAGTATGCGTGAAGTATTATTGTTTTTATGTTGACATTAAAATTTGTTTTGAATCTTATGGATCTGAATATTCATGCACAATAAAGAAAATTACATGGATAAATATGTTAGGTAGCATTCCACATCAAAATTCTATTTTTATCATTTACCTACTCAAGGACGAGCAGGAATTAAGCTTGGGGATGCTTGATACGTCTCCAACGTATCTATAATTTTTTATTGTTCCATGCTATTATATTATGTGTTTTGGATGTTTTATATGCATAAATATGATATTTTAAATTATTTTTGGGACTAACTTATTGACCTAGAGCCCAGTGTCAGTTTCTATTTTTTCCTTGTCTTTGAGTTTTACAGAAAAAGAATATCAAACGGAGTCCAAACGGAATATAACTTTTGTGATGATTTTTCTTGGACCAGAAGACACCCATAGGACTTGGAGATGAAGTCAGAGGAGTCCCGAGGCAGCAACAAGCCTCAGGGGTGCGCCCTAGGGGGGGGGGTTGAAAAATGTGGGCCCCTCGGAGCTCCTCTAACCCTAATCTTTGGCCTATAAATTCCCAAATATTCCCAAACGACCAGAAGCGTCCACCAAAATACTTTTCCCCTGCTGTAACCTTCTATACCCGTGAGATCCCGTCTTGGGGCCTTTTCCGGCACCCTGCCAGAGGGGGGTTTGATCACAGAGGGCTTCTATATCAACTCTATTGCCCTTCCGATGAAGCGTGAGTAGTTTACCATAGACCTACATAGCTAGTAGTTAGATGGCTTCTTCTCTCTCTTTGATCTTCAATACAATGTTCTCCTCGATGTTCTTGGAGATCTATCCGATGTAGTATTCTTTTGCGGTTTGTTTGTCCAGATCCGATGAATTGTGGATTTATGACCAGATTATCTGTGAATATCATTTGAGTCTTCTTTGAATTCTTATATGCATGATTTGATATCTTTGTATTTCTCTTCGAATTGTCTGTTTGGTTTGGCCAACTAGATTGGTTCTTCTTACAATGGGAAATGAGCTTAGTTTTGGGTTCAATCTTGCGGTGTCCTCACCTAGTGACAAAGTAGGGGTAGCGAGGCACGTATTGTATTGTTTCCGTCAAGGGTAAAAAGATGGGGTTTTCATCATATTGCTTGAGTTTATCCCTCTACATCATGTTATCTTACTTAAGGCATTACTCCGTTCTTATGAACTTAATACTCTAGATGCATGCTGGATAGCGGTCGATGTGTGGAGTAATAGTAGTAGATGGAGGCAGGAGTCGGTCTACTTGACACGGATGTGATGCCTATATTCATAATCATTGCCTTGGATATCGTCATAACTTTGCGCTTTTCTATCAATTGCTCGATATTATTTGTTCACCCACCGTATTTTTTCTTTCAAGAGAGAAGCCTCTAGTGAAACCTATGGCCTCAGGATCTATTTTCCATCATATATTTTCAGATCTATAAACCAAAAAACCAAAAATACCTCACTCTATTTTATTTACTTTTATTTTGTTTTACATTTTAGTAATCTTTATATCTATCTCTATCAGATCTCATCCTTGCAAGTGACCGTGAAGGATTGACAACCGCTTTATCGCGTTGGGTGCAAGTGTTTGATTGTTTGTGCAGGTGCATAGATTGGAGACTTGCGTGTACCTCCTACTGGATTGATACCTTGGTTCTCAAACCGAGGGAAATACTTATCTCTACTTTGCTGCATCACCCTTTCCTCTTCAAGGGAAAAACCAATGCAAGCTCAAGAAGCAGCAGGTGCTGCACCATGTTCTTCTTCACCACTTGTTGTTCTGTCCCATTTGCCTGCACTGAACTTTGGTTGTTGGCTTCTGACCTCGCGAGAAAAGATTTTATCTTGTTAGCTTGAGGCTCTGTGGTTGTTATATCTTTGCCTTCTTGTCACAGCCCTAGAATTACTTGTAACTAGTTGCACTAAAGCATCCATGCATCATGTTTAAATTCAAAGGAAATTTGAATTGGGGATGTCTAAACGCTAGCACCAAGTAATTCAAATAGGTTCAACTTAAAAATATTTTCAATGAACCCAAAATATCCTTCAGAAAAGTTCACCATTTTTGATATGGGTGAAAACCTCTGCCAACAATTGCGCACATTTTCTAGGCCATCTCTGGATTTTTGAATTAATTCATTAAGGGTTTGAATTGGAGCAACTAAATGCTATATAATATTACTTATTGCTCCAATAATTCTGGAATTATGTGTGGGGCCCTAGAATAATGCATCTAGCATCCACAATATTTTCCTGAAGAAATAAAATTGAATTGGTTTGAAAACCAAATTCAAAACACAAAGAAACAAATAGAAAACAATAAATACAAGAGAAAGGTAGATGGAAAAAGGAAACTTACCTGATGGCCCACCTGGCCCAACGTTGGCGGCCCAGCCCACCTCCACTTGCTAGTCGTCTTCAACCTCTGACCACCATAGATCACCGTTGTCGCCCTGCTTGATGAGGATACAGACCCAGGGTAGGGTCATAGACCTGAACTATACGCCCTACCCAAAGTCACTACCCTAGAAGCAAAGAAGTCCAAGAGACAACAAAGAACCCCTAGTCAAAGGTGTCGAGTGCAATCCACTCGACTAATCATATCACTCGGGTACCCCTCCTACCTGATTTCACTCGACCATACAAGGAATCCCTCGACCTACTGAATACCAGGAGTCACTCAGCACTGCAACGGTCAGGCGTTCACTCTGTAGTCTTTAAGATCATTAATAGCACTTATGGATGGCGTTATCAGTAACGCCCTGACTTTACATACATTGAACCCCTTGTAATGGTGGATGGCTGGGGTCCCGGCGTACTCTATATAAGCCACCCCCTCCTCTAGCATAAGGGTTCATACCCCCTGTAACAGCACACACATATAATCCAGTCGACCGCCTCCAAGTTCCGAGATGTAGGGCTGTTACTTCCTCCGTGAAGGGCCTGAACTCGTAAATCTTGTGTGTACACCTTCACCATAGCTGAGATCTCGCCTCTCCATACCTACCTCCCTTTCTACTGTCAGTCTTAGGACGACGACAGTTGGCGCCCACCATGGGGCAGGTGTCTTAGCGACTTGTTGGTGAAGTTGCGATTTTTCCATTCCCATCATCATGGTTTTCGGCAGTGGATTGGCTGAGGGCCGCGAGATCCATCTCGAGGCGCTCGTCTTCATCGCCGACGAGTCCGCCTGGCTTCAGGAAGCTCCCCTTGACATCGAAGCGCTCCCCGTCTGAGGGGCGACGCACTTTCACGCGTGCGTACACGCTGTCCTTCTCCGGCAGTCGTTGACCCAGTATCGGTCGGCTCCCATAGTGTCTTCTCTCCAGCTGTTTGCCGTCGCAAGCAATCCGATCGGTCGCGACTTCAGCGGTGGGTGAAACATGAGGTGGCTCATCATTCAGCCACCCATCAATTCGTGGCGATCGAGCCCGACGAAACTCTAACGGCATGTTCGACTTGTCGACTGGCTCTGTCGAGACCGCATCCGAGTGCGATAGTAGCGACCCTGCGGCTGAAGTTTTGATGGTCGACAGACCGCGTAGTCTGCCTGGCTTCCGCCGCGACAACGATGGTGATGGTGGTGGCGATTCGTCATGCGTTCACGAGGAGTACCGTCCTAAACCTCTCTCTTCACAGCAGAGAGAAGAACTTCGTCACTGCAACATGGATGCACTCCACACAAGAAACCCTCGAGGCTCGGGACTTAGAAGAGGTGCGCCTGGCCAATTTGGCTGAGCGCACTCGACTGGTGAATCTTCAGCACGCACTCGTCGAGCATGCTCGGGAGCGGATCCCTGAATCCAGTCGACAACAACTTTTTCCACCTCAACCTAAGGTATACCGCACTCCGATTCAAAATCTCACAGCTGCGGCCCGTATAGCAGAGTCAATTCAGCCTTCCCAGTCGGAGGCTGGCAGAGGTTTGATGCAGATCCGGGCCTTACTCAAGGCAGCAGGAGAACAGAACACAATGGTATCTCAGTCACGGAATATGATTCATAGCAGGTCCGTGGTGGCGGATACAGTTCAGTCAGCCCATAGCCCAAGATCGCCCCTACGACGTGAAGGCCGTGGGCATCAGCAGGATCAGTACAGGAACCATGGGCAGTATGATCACCAACTCGGCCGTGACGACCGTTGTCGACTGCCCACACCTCCTCCGAGGAGTGGGTCATATGTGCCTTGGCAATACGATGACAGACACCTTCACAGTGGCGAGCGCAGAGTACCGGTCGACCCAAGAGAGCCAAGCTTTGATGCGAGATCTATTCTCGTTCATGGTCTAGTCGACCGGAACAGAGCGCACATGGAAGACCTTGACAGAGGTCGTCCGACTAGCAGAAGAGTTCATGTTTCAGGTCCGGAATGTTTTAGCAGAGCCATCATGGCTGCAGTAATTCCTCCCAACTTCAAGTTGGCGACTGGAGTCAGCAAGTTCACTGGAGAGTCCAAGCCTGAAACTTGGCTTGAGAATTACTGAGTGGCTGTGCAAATTGGTGGCGGAAATGATGAAGTGGCCATGAAGCATCTTCCTCTGATGTTGGAAGGGCCAGCCAGAGCGTGGTTGACTCAGTTAGCCCCGGGTAGTATATTCAATTGGGAAGAGCTTGCTCGAGTATTTGTCAGAACTTTTGAAGGTACTTGCAAGCGGCCAGCAGGGTTAACAGAATTGCAGCATTGTGTGCAAAAACCAAGTGAGACTCTAAGGGATTTCATTTAGAGGTGGACCACTTTGCATCACACAGTGGAAAATGTATCTGAGCACCAAGCAGTGTGTGCCTTCAAGGAAGGCGTTAAATATCGAGAGTTGGTCCTTAAGTTCGGTCAAACTGGAGATATGTCCCTGTCTCGGATGATGGAAATAGCCACCCGGTACGCTAATGGAGAAGAAGAAGATAGACTCCGCAGCGGAAAGGGTAAACCGGTCGGCTAGGACACCAGCGGGGGCAATTCCAATCGGAAACAGAAATGTAAGACTGAACCTGCAGCACTGGTGAAATTGCAGCAGTAGTTCAAGGAAAGTTTAAAGGAAAACCTAAGGGGCCCTGGACCCCTAAGAAGGTAAAAGATCAAGCGGGAAATGATGTGTTGGATTTACCATGTTACATTCATACGAAGAAGGATGAAGAGGGTAATCTGATTTATCCTAAACACACCACTCGGCAATGTCGGCTCCTGATCCAGCAATTCCAAGAGAAACAACCCAGTGAAAAGGAAAAAGAGTCGGACAAGGACGAGGATGAAGAGGAGGACGATGGTTATACTAAGGTTAATTCCACCCTGGTGATTTTTGCTGATGTTGAGAGCAAAAGTCGATTGAAAGTTATCAATAGAGAAGTAAATATGGTTGCTCCGGCGATGACGACCACATACCTGAAATGGTAACAAACAACCATCACATTCGACCAGTTTGATCACCTGACGCGTATAGCCACTCTTGGGAGGCAAGCGTTGGTGGTCGACCCAGTGGTTGAAGGCACTCGACTGACCAACATGCTAATGGATGGTGGTAGCGGCCTGAATATCCTTTATGCTGAAACCTTGAAGGGGATGGGCATTCCGATGTCCAAGCTAAGCGAAAGCAATATGAGTTTTCATGGGGTTATCCCTGGAAAGAAAGCCGAATTACTCGGCCAGATCGCCCTTGACGTGGTTTTCGGTGATTCCAAGAATTATCGTAAGGAAAAGTTAACATTTGAAGTAGTAGATTTCCAGAGTGCTTATCATGCTATTTCTGGGTAGGCTTGCCTATGCGGGTTTTATGGCTAGGCCATGTTACGTGTACCTCAAGCTGAAGATGCCTGGCCCCAGGGGTGTGATCACAGTCACTGGCAATTGGCAGAAGGTGGAGGAATGCTTCCAGAAGGGTTTCAAAATCGCCGATGCACAAATGGCAGCAGTTGAATTACAAGAGTATCAGAAAAATGCAGATCCGAGTGATTTGTTATGTGCCAAGAAGCCTGCCACAGATTCTGCATTTCAGTCGTCTGGAGAAACGAAGCTGATTCGTATCCACCAGACCGATCCCAATGCTGCACCGACTCATATCTCAACGACACTCGACATCAAATAGGAAGAAGCACTCATCTAGTTCCTCCGTGAGAACTGGGACATCTTTGCATGGAAACCTTCTGACATGCCGGGTGTACCCAGAGAACTGGCTGAGCACCATTTGCGTGTCGATCCGAATGCAAAACCCGTCAAAGAGCATCTTCGACGGTTCGCCGTGCAGAAGAGAAAAGCAATTGACAAGGAAGTGGCTCGACTCCTAGCAGCAGAGTTCATCCGAGAGATCTACCACTCCGAGTGGCTTGCCAATGTGGTCATGGTCCCTAAGAAGGACGATTCACTTCGTATGTGCATCAATTTCAAGCATATCAATCAGGCCTGCCCGAAAGATCATTTCCCCCTCCCCCGCATCGATCAGATTGTTGACTCGACTGTGGGGTGTGAGCGCTTGTCTTTTCTAGATGCATATTCAGGGTATCATCAAATCCGACTGTATGGTCCCGATGAAATAAAAACAACTTTTTCATCACCCCATTCGGGTGCTTTTGTTATGTCACCATGCCATTTGGTCTCAAAAATGCCGGCGCCACATTCACGAGGATGATTCAGAAGTGCCTGCTCACTCAAATCAGTTGGAATGTGGAAGCATACATGGATGACATTGTGGTCAAGTCGCGTAAAGGTTCCGACCTGCTGACCGACCTCGCAGAAACCTTTCCCAACCTAAGAAGGTATGATATCAAGCTTAATCTGTCGGAGTGCACATTCGGAGTCCCAGGTGGAAAATTACTCGGTTTCCTCATTTCCAAACTAGGGATCAACGCGAACCCAGAAAAAGTCGGTGCCATGCTCCGAATGAAACGCCCTGTGCGTGTGCATGACGTTCAGAAGCTTACTAGTTGTTTGGCCACCTTGAGTTGATTCATTTCTCGTCTCGGTGAAAAGGCTTTACCTCTTTACCGATTGATGAAGAAATCTGATAAGTTCGAGTGGACTGATGAAGCTGATGCAGCGTTTGCAGAGCTCAAAACCCTGCTTTCCACCCAGCCAGTGCTTGCTGCGCTAATCAGCAAAGAGCCTTTACTACTTTACATTGCAGCCACCGGACATGTTGTCAGTACAGTACTCACAATCGAGCGGGAAGAAGAAGGAAAAGCCTATAAAGTCTAGCGCCCAGTGTATTATCTCTCTAAAGTTTTGACTCCATCCAAGTAGAGATATCCACATTATCAGAAGCTTGTTTATGGAATCTACATGACCATGAAGAAGGCTGTACACTATTTCTCCGATCACTCCATTACAGTCGTCAGCGATGCACCATTATCTGAAATTCTGAACAACAGAGATGCAACTGGTCGAGTGGCAAAATGGGCAATTGAACTCCTTCCATTGGATATCAAGTTTGAGGCAAAGAAAGCTATCAAGTCCCAAGCAATTGCAGATTTCCTTGCCGAGTGGATTGAGCAGCAACTGCCGATTCAAGTTCACTGGAGCATTGGACCATGTTCTTCGATGGCTCCAAGATGTTGAATGGTTCTGGTGCTGGGGTAGTATTGGTATCCCCCCGTTGAAACAAGCTCAGCTATGTTCTCCAGATTCATTTTGATTCCTCCAACAATGAAGCTAAATATGAAGCACTTTTACACGGGTTGCGTATGGCCATTTCACTTGGCATCCGTCGCCTCATGGTCTAGGCGACTCAGATTTGGTGGTTAATCAAGTGATGAAAGAGTGGGATGTCAGGAGCCCGGCTATGACTGGCTATTGCAATGCAGTAACAAAGTTGGAAAAGAAGTTTGAAGGGTTGGAGCTTCACCATATACCCCGACTGAAAATCAAGCTGCAGATGAATTGGCAAAGATAGGGTCCAAGAGAGAGACCTTTTCCAGCATTGTGTTTTTGGAACATATTCACTCACCTTCAGTTCAGGAAGATCCTTTCACTGAAGAGCCCCCACAGCCTAAGAGTGCCATAGATCCGACTGATGTCGAAGTTCCAGTCGTGGTCGACTTGGTCATGGAGGTTTTGGTCATCATTCCCGACTGGACAGTGCCATACATCGCATACATTCTTAGGAAAGAACTTCCAGAGGATGAAGAAGAGGCTCGACAGATCGTCCGATGATCCAAAGCCTTTACTGTGATAAAAGGACAGTTGTTCAGAGAAAGTGTAACTGGAGTCTGCCAGAAATGCATCACGCTAGAAGAAGGCCGAATGATCCTCAATGATATTCACTCAGGGACCTGTGGTCACCATGCGTCCTCTCGGACCATCATGGCTAAAGCATACCGAGCCGGATTTTACTAGCCACATGCCAATGCGATGGCGAAAGAAACAGTAGATAAATGTGAAGGCTGTCAGTTTTACTCCAAGATGTCCCATAAACCCGCGTCAGCTCTGAAGACTATTCCACTCGTCTGGCCTTTTGCTGTCTGTGGATTGGATATGGTTGGACGTCTGAGGAGTGGCTGGAGTGGATTTACCCACGTGCTCATAGCAGTCGACAAGTTCACCAAATGGATCGAAGCCAAGCCCATCAAAAACCTTGAAGCAAGTACAACTGTGAGTTTCATCAGAGAATTAACATTCAGATATGGTGTTCCGCACAGCATCATCACCGATAATGGGTCGAATTTCAATTCTGACGAGTTCAGATCCTTTTGTGCTTCCCAAGGCACAAGGGTCGACTACGCTTCAGTCGCCCATCCTTAGTCGAATGGGCAGGCTGAAAGAGCAAATGGATTGATTCTCAAAGGACTGAAACCATGATTGATGCGTGACCTCAAGCATGCAGCAGGTGCCTGGGTCGATGAACTTCCATCAGTACTTTGGGGATTGAGGACAACTCCTAATTGGTCGACTGGACGAACTCCATTCTTCTTAGTCTATGGAGCTAAAGCTGTTCTCCTGAGTGATTTGCTTCACAATGCACCCCGAGTCGAACTCTTCTTAGAAGATGAAGTAGAACAGGCTCGGCAAGATGCAGTTGATCTCCTGGAAGAGGAAAGAGAGATGGCCTTGATCCGGTCGACCATTTATCAGCAAGACCTGCGTCGATTCCACGCCAGAAACGTGAGGGGTCGGGCATTTCAGGAGGGAGACTTGGTTTTTCGGGTGGACCAGCAGAAACCACACAAGCTCGCTCCTGCTTGGGAAGGCCCCTTCGGTGTCACCAAAGTGCTCCACAATGGAGCATACCGTCTTTTCAACGTCGAGCACAATAAAGATGAGCCACACGCTTGGAATGCAGAGCTACTCCGCCCCTTTTACTCTTAAGCATTCAGACCGTTGAGATGTAATAAGAAATACCTTATAGTTTGATTATCAAAGACATGATTTTACAGTCTCCTGAATGATTGTTATTCCTTTTTTACATGTTCTAAATCCCCGAGTGGGTGCCTTAGCTGCAAATCCGTTTCGCCTAAGTTGAAAAACAATTCCTACCGAGTGGTGAGCAAGCCTCTCACTCGGGGCGTAGCTGCAAATCCGTTTCGCCTAACTTGAAAAAAATCCTACCGAGTGGTGAGAAAGCCTCCCACTAGGGGGCTTAGCTGCAGTCCAGTACTCGCCTAAGTTTGAAACATCCTACCGAGCGGTGAGCAATCCTCCCACTCGGGGGCTTAGTTGTAGTCCAGTACTCGCCTAAGTTTGAAAAATCCTACCGAGTGGTGAGCGATCCTCCCACTCGGGGGCTTAGCTGCAGTCCAGTAGTCACCTAAGTTTGAAAGTACATTCCAAGTGAAAACTAATCTTCTCGCTCGGGGACTACACCCATTGGGTGTAAATCCCCCAGTGGGTGCCTTAGCTGCGAATCCATTTCGCCTAAGTTGAAAAAAAATCCTATCAAGTGGTGAGCAAGCCTCTCACTCGGGGGCTTAGCTGCGAATCCGTTTTGCCTAAGTTGAAAAAATCCTACCGAGTGGTGAGCAAGCCTCCCACTCGGGGGCTTAGCTGCAGTCCAGTACTCACCTAAGTTTGAAACATCCTACCGAGTGGTGAGCAATCCTCCCACTTGGGGGCTTAGCTGCAGTCCAGTACTCGCCTAAGTTTGAAAAATCCTACCGAGTGGTGAGCAATCCTTCCACTCAGAGGCTTAGCTGTAGTCTAGTACTCGCCTAAGTTCGAAAAATCCTACCGAGTGGTGAGCAATCCTCCCACTCAGAGGCTTAGCTGCAGTCCAGTACTCGCCTAAGTTTGAAAAATCCTACCGAGTGGTGAGCAATCCTCCCACTCGGGGGCTTAGCTGCAGTCCAGTACTCGCCTAAGTTTGAAAAATCCTACCGAGTGGTGAGCAATCCTTCCACTCGGGGGCATAGCTGCAGTCCAGTACTCGTCTAAGTTTGAAAAATCCTCCCGAGTGGTGAGCGATCCTTCCACTCGGAGGCTTAGCTGCAGTCCAGTACTCGCCTAAGTTTAAAAAATCCTACCGAGTGGTGAGCAATCCTCCCACTCGGAGGCTTAGCTGCAGTCCAGTACTTGCCTATGTTTGAAAAATCCTACCAAGTGGTGAGCAATCCTCCCACTTGGGGGCTTAGCTGTAGTCCAGTACTCGCCTAAGTTTGAAAAATCCTACCGAGTGGTAAGCGATCCTCCCACTCGGAGGCTTAGCTGTAGTCTAGTACTCACCTAAGTTTGAAAGTACATTCCAAGTGAAAACTGATCTTCTCGCTCGAGTACTTAGCCATACGCTCCATTCCGATCCACAAGGACAACAAGGTGCAGGTCGAACACAACCCCCTCCTCAGAGCTGCACCATCAAGAAGAAGGATGAGATTGAGCGTGTTGCCAAGGCGAACCGCTTCCAGGAACGTCAAGACCATTGCTGAATGCCTCGCTGATGAGCTGATCAATGCTACCAAGGGCTCATCCAACAGCAAATGCCAAGGCGAACCGCTTTCAGGAACGTCAAGACCATTGTTGAGTGCCTTGCTAATGAGCTGATCAATGCTGCCAAGGGCTCATCCAACGGCTGCTCCAGCCCAATCTGCAAGGACGACGAGGTACAGGTCGACTGCGACCTCTTCCTCAGAACTGCAACAAAAGTACAAGAACTAATCCGAGTGAAGATCAAGTTCCACTCGAAGACAAACACAACATATTCAAAGATAAACCAAGTTTCGACAAATCCAAAGTGCTCGGGCATCAGGCCCGAAGGATTTTTCAGCGATTACAACATTAGTCGGCATTCCGAGGCAAATAAGGGTGAAGCATAATGTTTTTCACTCATCAGGAGAAGGGCTGGCTGGATCACAGAAGCTGTCAAGGTTAATGCTGTCTGCAATGCGAGTGGCAGCCTCAAGGAAGGTGTCCATGAAGGTCTGGAAGGTGTGCTTCTTAGTATTCGAAACCTTGAGAGCCGCCAACTTGTCCTCTCTGGCGTCTTTGTAGTGTACTCGGACCAGTGACAAAGCAACGTCAGCGCCACAGCGAGCGGATGTATTCTTCCATTCCTGCACTCGGCCAGGGATATGATTTAGTCAAGTCATCAGTGACTCGAGATCTTGTGAAAGTTCCGCCTGAGGCCAGAGTTCGGCATCAACCCGAGTCATCGCCGCCTTCAGTCGAGTCAGATAAGCAACAACACTGTCCATGCGTGATTCCAACAGCAGCAAGTTCACCACAACGTCATCTTTCACAGGACAATTGATGTCTCGACCCGCCCAGTCTCAGCCTCAAAGTCCTAGCAAAGTTCTACACGATCAAGAAAAACAGTGAGTCAACAATATAACAAGATATTCCAGTCGATGGCAACTAACCAGTCGAGCGATGATACCTTCAAGCTTCAGGACCAGTTTTGCAGCAAGTTGTCCCAAATAGGACTCCAGCTCACCCGTCTTGGCTCTGAGGCTTCCGACTTCATTGGTCAGGTTCTCCTTGTCCTTTTTCAGTTGCTCAACTTCCTGATTGGCTTCAGAGATGGCAGTCTTCAGCTTCGAGTTCTCCTCTTCCAACTTGCTGACCGAAGCCAGCTTCTTGTCCGCAAGCGCTGTCTTCTCTCATGCCTCCTTCTGAGCAGCAGCAAGATCCAGATCCTTCTTCTCCAGAGCTTCCTTCATTTTCTCTAAAGAAACAAAACTCTTCAGACGAGCTTGAAGCTGACGGTTTTCACTACGCACATCTTCTCGTGTGAAGTCACTCGGTTCAAGACTGAAAGAAAAAACACTGAAATGCACGAGCTACGGGGTAGGCAAGTGTCGGTTGGTTACCTCCCATAATGGTTGTTTCTTCTTGAGCAGTCTTGAGGTTCTTCTTCGCCAGTTCAAGATCAAGTTCGAGGCTGATGTGCTTCTTGTTCAACTCAGAAGGTCGAGCTCCAAGATCACAAGACCTCTGCAGCCAGCAAGAGAGATATGTCAGTCGACAGAAACAAAAGACAATGACAGTGAAAGTTACTCTAAGACTACCGCCGAATAAAATATTTAACAGTAGTCTCGGGGACTACACCCAGTGAGTGCACTAAGCGTGCCCTCACTGATCTAGATCAACACTCAGCATGGTCTGCCCAGCGTGAGTCAAAAAAAGAGTACATTATCAGACCTCAGCCGACTGCCAGTAGTCGACCGTTGTCTCGGGGACTACACCTAGTGGGTGCACTCTGTGTGCCCCCACTAGTTCGGACAAAACACTCGACTCAACATGAGACGAGTGGAGTGGAAGACCTCTTAAAACTCTAAAGCAGGCACACCCCAGTGGGTGATCGGATATGAAACATAGACTCATGATAGTAGGTTCACATATGGATAGCGTTCAAAAGTTCAGTCAGGAGATCACTGACCTTAACATTGGTCTACAGAGCGGTGCTGGCATTATAGGCCACCTAGCTAGCCTCGTGCATCACCTTCACCTGCTCCATAGCAAGGTTCACTTGGTGAAGAGCCTCCCTGGCAGCACTTGGCGAGTCATCTGGGGTTTGGTATGCAGCAAAAAGTGATGGCTCCAAGGCGGCCGAAGCAGCCACTGGGTCAGATGCGTGGAGTTGCACTGGAGCAGCAGGAGACGGAGCAGTCGACCCCAACGGACGATCAGTCGTCAGCGGGTCGGCGAATGTGACGTTGGTCCGAACCGGATCTCCAGATCGCTCGACCACTGCCTCAAGCACTGGCGTCGACTGAGGGACTTGAACTTCAAGCCCTCTCCCGCTCGAGCCTTTGCCTCTCCTCCTCCTCTCCTTCGGAGGCATTACTTCTTCTTCGTCATCAGGAAGCACGACGATGTCTCCTGGAGCTGCAACAAAAAGAAAAATAACGGAAATTCAACCGAACAACAACTCAATCGACAAAATAAATTTTGGTCGAGCGGACTTACCAGCTCAGGAGGTGGCCGCGTCATCAGTTTCCTCATCTCCTAGGGCCTTGTCAACATCCATGTCAGTCACGGCAGAGGTTGGGCTGGAAAGGTACACGATCCATTCGATCAGAACAGAAGAATCAGTCATTAGAGAAAAGCACAAGAAAGATGCCCACCCTGAGGCAACAGGGACGTCCATCTTGATCCTCGGCAGAGTCTTCCGAGCTTTTGGAGGAGCCACCTTGGGATGCTTGGCGACTTTCTCAGTTGGCTCCGGAGTCGACGTCCGGGTGCGCTTCTGCGTTTGGGTGCTTGGGGCCACGTTCTTTCCGCGCCCACCCGCCGGGTCATGGTGTTGCTTGGATCGGCGTTCAGAGCGGGGCGGCGAGTTGACCGCCTCCTTGTCGTCTGACTCCTCGCTCTCCTCCTCGTCATCATCGTCCGAAGATTCCCATTCATCGCTCTCCTCCGCACTGGCCTCTCCCTCCTGGCCTTGCTCCAAAACTTGTTCACCATTGGGCATCAAATACATGTCAGTAAAAACCTACAAAGACAAGAAGTCGAGTAAAAGTCAGTCGGGCTCAGGAGCAGTCGGAATGAGTATTCAAAAACAGTCGGAATGGAGGATGCACCTTGTCAGGCTGATTGTCATCACTGAAGGGGATGACTCTCCTGGCACCTCTGGGGTTGTCCTTGTTGCCTATAATGATCTTCAACCGCATAGCCACTGTCTTGGCCGGTACCTCTTCTGGGTGAACCCGAGCAGTGTCGTCTGCCCCAGAGTACATCCACATGGGTGATCACGGGCCTGGAGAGGCTGGATGCATCGACTGAGGAATACTTCCAGCAGGTCAATGCCAGTAACGCCCTGATTGATCAACTGGACCACCCTCTCAACTAGCATGTTCATCTCCATGCTCTCAGCAGCAGTCACTTTCAGTGAGGAAGGAGTCTGAACACGATCAAAGGTGAAGTCGGGAAGTTTGGTCGACTGACCTGGGGTTGCAAGGTCCTGGCAGTAGAACCAGGTCGACTGCCAGCCTCTAACCAATTCAGGAAGAGTCATGGAAGGGAAGGAGCTTCTCTGCCTCTTCTGGATACCCAAACCCCCACACATCTGAATGACATCTATTTTCTTGTCACTTGTGTTTGCTTTCTTCACCGACTGAGAACGGATAGTGAAGATATGTTTGAAAAGACCCCAGTGCGGTCGACACCCCAGAAAGTTCTCCACATAGACACGAATGCAGCAAGGTACATGATGGTATTGGGAGAAAAGTGATGGAGTTGGGCATCGAAGAAGTTCAAAAAGCTCCGGAAGAAGGGGTGCAGAGGAAGCGAGAAGCCCCAGTCGACATGGGTGGTGAGTAGTACACACTCGCCCGGTCGTGGCTGCGGCTCCGTCTCCTCCTCCGGCAGCCTCGCTGCACCCTTGGTGATCAACCCAGACTCCACCAGCTCGTCCAGATCTTCCTGCCGGATGGAAGACTGGATCCAATCGCCTTGGATCCAACCTGGCGGCAGCGCCGAGCGCGACGATGACCCGCGGTTCTGCTTCTTGCCCTTCGCCACCCTCGTCGCCTTCTTCACGTGTTCCAGCGCTGCCGTCTTATCCTTCACCATGGTGGCAGGGCAGTGGCGTCGAGAGCGGAGGACCCGGATCTAGCGGAGAAGCAGAGGGAGAAGGGGAAAAATAGATGCGCACAGTGCAAGCACCTCGGCTCCGTTGCCTTATAAATGACTGCTTCCGAGTGGCTGACGCGTGGGCCCAGGCTATCCTGTCAAATCCCGCAACAGTCGCGCGTGACATACGTGGCTAAAAAGGTGGCGTGAAGATTGAGGCGCTTCTGTTTATCCACCCTGCTTACTTTTGCACGCTCCGTCCCGCGCGCTTCCCTGAAATTTTGAATCCCGCAAAATCCGGGATACACTGCAATCAATCACGCCAAAGATTCTGCGCCTCAAGACAACACTCGGCAGATGATGTTACAAGTTCACTCGGCGATTTTCTGAATCGATCAAGGCGACTGAATAGAAGCTGAAGTTCCAACAAGAGTCTTCTGGCCTGCGTAAAACACTCGTGAGACGCAAAGCTTGGAGCAAGTTCAACTTCAATATACTTTCCACTCGGACCTTAATCCATTCGGGGGCTACTGATGAGGATACAGACCCAGGGTAGGGTCATAGACCTGACCTATACGCCCTACCCAAAGTCACTACCCTAGAAGCAAAGAAGTCCAAGAGACAACAAAGAACCCCCAGTCAAAGGTGTCGAGTGCAATCCACTCGACCAATCATATCACTCGGGTACCCCTCCTACCTGATGTCACTCGACCATACAAGTAATCACTCGACCTACTAAAGACCAGGAGTCACTCAACACTACAACAGTCAGGCGTTCACTCCGTAGTCTTCAAGATCATTAATAGCACTTATGGATGGCGTTATCAATAATGCCCCGACTTTATGTACATTGAACCCCTTGTAATGGTGGATGGCTGGGGTCCTGGCGCACTCTATATAAGCCACCCCCTCCTCTGGCACAAGGGTTCGCACCCCATGTAACACCACACACATATAATCCAGTCGACCGCCTCCGGGTTCCGAGACGTAGGGCTGTTACTTCCTTCGTGAAGGGCCTGAACTCGTAAATCTTGTGTGTACACCTTCACCATAGCTGAGATCTTGCCTCTCCATACTTACCCCCATTTCTACTGTCTGTCTTAGGACCACGACACCACTCGCTCCGGCCATTCCCCGAGCCCGTTGAGCATCGCCCCGACCTCACTGTGAGGTCCGCACTCTAAAACCCCTCTTCCCCGTGTCCATTGCTTGTCGTAGCCGCCGTTTCACCTGATTTGAAACCTCACCGTAGCGGTCATGTCGCCCCCATCATCCTAGCCACTGGAGCTTGCGTTTGAGCGGGTTTTCATGCTTAGAGCATCTCCAGGAACCCATAGCACTCATGGGTTTGCCCTGCCATGCACCATAGCCTCTTCCCTGAGGCCGGCCGAACTTCGGCCGCCACAACAGTTGTCACCGCTATCGCTCTATTCCGCATATGACAATGCCATATGCATCACCAGATGTAGCGCACCCCCAGCTGACGGTAGAGCCCCTCACCGATCGTTCAGTCACCGTAGGGCGAAACCCGAGCCTCGCCACTACGTCTGCTCATCGCCGATGGTTAAACTCTAGCCTAACCACTAATTAGCACTAAGGTAATGACCCTTGGGTTGCTAACTTGTGGGCCCGGTCCGTGTTATAAGTTATTAACTAAACTTAGTTAGCACACTGACTTTCTCACTTGTGGGCCAGGCCCCTGCTAACAGTTTAGTTAGGTTTAATCTTAACACTAATTAACACTATTAATTAGCTGTGTCACTTACATGTGGACCTCACACACCAGGTTTGAATTGGACTGACCATAGTTGACTTGCTGACCTAGTGCTAATGCTGTGCTGACATCATAATGCAGTTAACTCGATTTTATTATTTAGGAATAAATCTAGAAATTTTCAAAAATAGTTAAAATTCAGAAATTCATAGAAAATCAACCATAGCTCAGATTGAAATAATTTATATCTGAAAAATTATTAGAAAAATCCGAAGGTTCTGTTTACGCCATTTCCATGCATGTTCAAACAACTTATAGTTTCTGAATTAGACAAATCAAATGAATGGCATTCGAAATGCTTTATATGGAGTTTAAATTTGAACCCGTGGTTCAAATCAACTTCATTTAATCCTTTAGCAAATTGCATTAGGTCAATCAAAAACATGTTGCCATGTCATTATCATGCATCATATTGTTACATTGCATTGATTGTGTTCCTTCTATATTGTCGGTGTTAGTTCCTCCTCGGTAGCCGACGTTTCCGACGTAATGACCATTGACACTGATGAAGTGCAGTTTCATCTTCAGAAGTGCTAGGCAAGCAACCCCACCATTGAGCATTCCAATATAATCCCACTCTCTCGCTCTTTCTCTCTTTTATTGCATTTGGACAAAAGCGATTCAACTGTCATCTGTTGTGGTAGTTGAACCCATTCCTCTGCATGACCTGTCTTTGCCATGGTAAATAGTTAAAACCCACTAGCATGTGATACACACATGGAACCTTCGATTCTTGATGTTAATGATGTCGAGCCAGTTAAGAAATCAAGTCATGGAAAATAATATTGTGCATGCGGCTGAATTTCATAGAGGAAAGGATGGTGTGCTGCGTCAAATATGTGGCTCATGGATCAGTAGTACAAGAAAACCACCCAGGTTTATTTGGTGCCTACTAAACATGCCGAGTTTCTTGAATATATGACACATAATGCACATAAAACAAATGGCGTGCCACATATTAAAGTGCAACAAAGAAGATGGATACACAAGCAGTGCAAGTCAGAGACAACGTGTTGCATGAGTCAAGAGGAACCATAGTCAGATGATATACTTCTGAATTTCCAAACTCCTCCACATACAATTTTAATAGGCTCAGTGCTGATCCATGTTAGTACATGAGTCTTTTTATTTTACTTTATACGTGTCAAGAGTTAGTAGTTACACTTTTGTTTTATAGGAAAAGAGAAGCAACATGATTTGTCCAGCGATGTAAAATAGAAACGTCAGGAGTCCAGATCTTGTGGGGTTAGTTTTGTAGTAGGTAAGATTTAGTTTCTTTTTTATCTTTATAGGCCAGGGTGGCATACAGTGTTGCATATATAAGGGAAAGGCATCGTCCATGTAAAAAGATCAGTTTTTGAGTTTTATTCGTGAGTTATGAACAAGGTTCAGAAAACATCCAGTTTTCAGGTGATCCAATCTTGAGTATTTTCTATGATTTTCCTTCGAGAGAATCTATTAGCGATGAAGGGTTGATCAACACATCAACACCTATCTGCTGATCCGAGGGGGGTCATTATCTTTGTTCGTGTACTGATTGTGCATACGTAGAGATTATTATTGGAGGTTGCGAGGAGGAACGCGAGGGAAGAACTTCTCATCTAGCATCGCCATGAAAGGTCGGGCTGCCTAAATGCAATAATTATCGTATCGCTAGTCCGTGTCTCATCAAGTGGTATTCAGAGCAAAGGTTAGTCACGGCAATTCAGTTTGCAATATCATCTACAGAGATGAGCATCAACATGTTGAGAAAGAACATATTGATGGAGGAGGAAGGCATCGGTGAGGTCATTCTTTTTCACACTCGTTGCATCATCAAGCAGTGGTGTGTCAATTTGACGATTGTTGAAGGTTCTGTGGTCAACATGGTGAGCATCAAGGTGTTGGAAAAATTGTGGCTCAATATGGCACCTCTTGAAAGACCGCACACGCTGAAGTGGTACAAAGGTGAAATCAAAATTACACATCAGATTTTGCTAATTTTTTATTTGGGAAAATATTGTTGTGCGGAATTTTTTCATGTTTTTCCAGTGCCCATGGTGTCATGCCATCTACTACTTGGGAAGCCATGGTGCAAGCGTGTTGGGGCTGTTCAGAGTTCAAAGAAAAATAGTTACTCTCTTTCATGGAAGGGCCAACAAATAGGTTTTATTCCCATGCCAACGGATGTGTTCAACGCAGATTGGAAAATTTGTTTGCTAAAAGAAGAGAACAACAGGAAGAAATAAAGGAAGAAATCAATGGACCGTCAGAGGGGCTGAATCTTTTGGTGGAGAAGGTAAAAATTGATGGCGATGCAAAGGGACAATGTTGGAGTGTTTTTAAAACACAATGCATATATAAGGATCGTTCCTGCAAGATGATAATTGATGGCGACCGCTTTACGAACGCCATTAGTAAGATGTTGTGCATGCATTGGGTTTGTCCATGTGGCGGCATCCGCAACCGCACCACATGGAGTGGTTATACAATTCTGAAAAATTAAAGATCACGCATAAGGTGCGTGTGAAGTTCGCGGTTGGAGATTATATTGATACAATGGACTGTGATGTTGTGTTGATGGATGCATGTCAGTTGCTATTAGGAAGACCATGGCAGTTTGATCATGATGCGGTCCATGCTGGAAGATCCAGAACATACACGTTCATGCATGATGGAAGGAAGCATGTGCTGAAACCAATGGTAGATAATGCAATGACCATAGAGATGCAAGTTTTGGAGAGGAAGGCTGTACCAAAAATAGACTCAAAACCGAGGACGGTTTCGCTTGAAGGGAGGGAGGATGATACACACATGGCACCATCGATTGTTGACTTTAATGATGTTGAGCCAGTTAGGAAATCAAGTAATGGAAAAGTTGTGGGAAATAGTATTGTGCATGTGTCGGGGGTTGGGTGCGACATATGCCAAGGGATGGCTTATCATGGTGGGGGCGAGTAGAACGTCGCCGATGCCTGGAAACGGGATAAGGCGTAGACATGCACGCCGGCGAATCTTACCCAGCTTCGGGGCTCTCCGTGGAGATAAACCCCTACTGCTGCTCTGCGGGGTCTCCGCATGGTCACTATAGCAAGGTGACTACAATGGTGCTCCTAGAGCTGTATCGGGAGGCAGAGGAGAGCGAGGCTAGTTCTCTCCTCCCTGGGCTATGTGTCTATCTCTATCAAGGTCCGAACCCTTTGCATGGGTGCCCCGGGGGGTTTATATAGGCCTACCCCCCGGGGGTACAACGGTAATCCCACTGGGCGTGGGTCCCAGCCGTCTGTCTCTCATGGCGCCGTCCTTCCCGCCGGCTTCTGCGGCCCGCCGACTGGTGGGTCCCGTGGACAGGCCGGGCACTGTGCGGCGCTCCTGATGACGCAGGCTTGGTCATTGGGTCGTGGCAACAGTACCGCCATCTATCAGGCAATCACTCTCGCCACTCCCCATCCAATCTGGTTTATGGCTTGTGGGGCCCTGGAGGGGAGATGGCCGACTCCGGGGAGGCCGACTCCCGCAGGGCCGTCTTCGGGCGCTCTGGCCGCCTTTGGTCTACCCACTGACAGGCGGCCCCGCGGTCTTCGGGCCGTACAGGCCGGCGTCGTGGGCACAGTGTGTCGCGCACTGTGGCTGAGGTCAGGGCAGGCATGGCAACAGTGCCGCGCCTCGCCGGAGATCTTCTGGCGATATGGATTACTGTAGCCATGCCAGCCCCTTGTAGGCAGGGGGAACGGCCACGTCGTGACCGTACCCCGCATCGGGCCTTGTGAAGTGTCACGGGCCGACTCCCATAGTCGGCCTCTCTGGAGGTCACCCGCTTGGAGTCGGCTTGCCTTGGAGTCGGCTTTGTGAGATCGCCAGCTAAGACTCGGCTTCTTAGGGGATCGCCAGGTGGGACTCGGCTTCTCGGGAGATCGCCAGCTGGGACTCGGCCTCTCTGGAGGCCGCCAGCTGGGACTCGGCTGGAGGGGCGTGGCCTGCCATGATGTCTTGAAAGATCCTGGGTCCCGGGTCAGCCTACCCGTGGCCCATTACTCCGACAGTAGTCCCCGAAGCTGGTGAAGCCCTGCGGACGCCGCCTTGTGGGGCTTCAACTGTTTCAAGCTTCCCAGCACCGACTCTGAGACTCGGCCATTGTCTTCTTTGGCCGACTCGCCGAAGTCGGACTTGTTCAGCAAGGGGCCACTGTTTGTAAGTCGCGGCGGGAAATCAGGCGGTGTATCGGATACGCTTCCCTGCTGCATCGAGGCGGTCCTATCGCGCGGCGCCACGTGGGGAGGATAGTCTGCTCACCCACGCGCGCGATGGAACGGGCCGCCAGGCGGGGCCTACCACTACCGCGCCTCGGCTTCCGAGCGGATCCGCCGTGGTCGCGAACGGTTGGCTTCCCCACGTCGTTACTGCACGCAGTAACTTCGTGGGGTAAATCATGGGGCGGCGTGGGGCTTCGTGCGCAGTTAATCCCATGCCCGCCCCCTCGGCTCCTCAGCCCGTAGGGCTATAAATAGGCGGGGAGGAGTGGGGCGGCACTGCACGCGCATCCTCTCCCCCATTCTCCTGCCTTCTCTTCTTCCTCTACCGCGAGCAGGAGCACTTCACACCACGGCGATGAGTTCTTCCTCCGCCGCGGCCCTGCCACGCGCTCCGGCGTGTGGGACGGTTCGGATGTGGAGGCGGAACATATCGAGTTCCTCCATCGGACCCGCCGTCTCCCCAGCGCGGACCTCGTGCACGCTCGTCCCGCGTCGGCGGGAGAGATCCGGCCCGCGCCGGAGGAGGGCGAGCGGGTCGTCTTCCGCTCGCACCTTATGCGCGGGCTGGGGCTGCCGGCGAGCGGGTTCTTCTGCTCGTTCCTGGAGTTCCACAGCCTCCAACCGCACCACCTCACTCCAAATGCGGTGGTGCTGCTCTCCGCCTTCGCCACTCTGTGCGAAGGCTTCCTCGGCGTTCTCCCCACCCTCGAGTTGTGGGGAGAATTTTTCTCTTCAAAGCTCGGTACGCAGGCCGCCGGCACGCCGGCTCAGTGCGGCACCTACATCGCGGTGCGGCGCTCGATGGCCGACAACCCTTTTCCTCCCATCTTGCTGATAAAGTCGGTGAAGATGTGGCAGCGCTCCTACTTCTACGTGAAGAACCTCTCCACCGACGGCGACTGGGTCAACTTGCCGCCCTTCAACCCAGCCCCCCCTAACTGGGAGGCTCCCCAGCTGGTCTCATCAGGCCAAGTCGCTGACTCCCTCCGAAGCCGCCGCCGTAGCGCGACTCCGAGTATTGCTGCAGTCGGAGGGCCTCGTCGGATCCGACCTTCTGGCCGCCTTCGTGGCGCTTTGAGTCCTCCCGCTTCAAGGCCGACCTCATCTAATCTGTCAGATGAGCGACCGCCACGACCCGAGTCGGATGTGCACCAAGGAGATGCCCCGCAGGGAGGTGGCGAACTTGGTGAACCATATCGCGCACTGTGAGTTCACGGAGGACTGGCAGTTCGGCAAGGAGCCGTACTCGCGTGACAGCCCCCCTCCAGTGGTAAGTCACATCTTTATGTAGTTTGGTCTTCTTTGCAGCCGACTCCGGCTTCTAATCTTTGTTGGTTCCTTCTGCGCAGAACCCCCTCATGGAGCCTGCAGCCGACGCCATGAGAGAGCCCCGCGACTACGTCCCAGACCGTGAGGATAGCGACATCGACGACCCTGACTTGGGGGCGGCGGCGCTGGAGGCTGACGCCGAAGGCGGCGGAGAAGGGGCAGACGGCGGCTTCAGGCTCTCGGCCACCTTCGCCGACTGGCCCGAAGACGACGCCGACGTGGAAGTCGTCCCATGCCATCAGCCGAGGGCCGGCCACTCCGGCCAAGGCGGCGCGAAGAGGCGTCACGCCGGACCGAGCGCGCCCGGCAGCAAGCCGAAGAAGTTCAAGGGGGCGGCCGGTGCGACCAAACGGGAGGAGGCGGCCGCGAAGGCCAACCGCTTCCGAAGGGAAGTGAGAAGGCCGCCGTTAGTTTCCGCGTAAGTCTTTACGCTCTTTTATTTTCTTTGTTGGATCTTGTCCGAGTCTTCTTTGATTTTCCCTCCATTCTTCTCCAGAGCCCCCCTCTCCCTTGAGAGAGTCGCCGTCCCCTCTATCATGGGGTCGGTAGAGACGTCCGCCAACACCCGGGGGGTCGATCCCGCCGCTGATCTTCAGGAGGCGACGGAGCAGAACGCGCGGGAGAAGCGCGACGAGGAGGAGGCCGACCACCTAGAGAAAGCGCAGGCTGAGAAGGCGGCCGCCAACGCCCAGAAGAAGCTGGAGGAGGCCGAAACTGCCGCCGCGGTGAAGCGGCGTGCTGAGGAGGCCGCGCGTCGCCGATCGGCGATGCTCGTCCCTCCGTTGTCGTCGGCGCCGCCGGCTCCGGAGTTCATGGGGCAGACCGGAGAGGTCGGCACCGAGAACCCCCTCGTGGAGGAGGGCGGCGAGGCTTCAGGCTCGGACACCCTCGCGCCGCGTCCGCCGCCTCCGCCACCGTCTGGGAGGCCGCACGGCAAATAGCCAGTGGGCCCGTTGGATCCGCCGATCGCGGACGAGGCCGAGGCGCGGCTACTTCTTCAAGTCGCCGCGCCGGCGCGCCGCCGGCTTGAGAGGACGACCTCGGCGCCGCGAGCTCAGGAGACCGGTGTAGCTAGCTCGGCGAGTCTGGACGTCGAGGCCTCCAGTGCCGCGCCCACCGGGTGGTTGCGCGGAGGCGGCACCAGCCCGCTGAACCCAGCCCTCCTGGACGTCCAGGCAAAACTGCGCGCGGAAAGCGACGCCCTCCAAGTCTGCACCAGAGCGCATCTGGCCGTGCGGACATCCGTCCGAGTATGTTTCCTTCTTATTTTTTGATTCATGTCTTTCTCTGTGGGGGCGCGCCAGCGCACCCACTGGGTGTAGTCCCCGAGTTCTGGGCCGGCTGCTGAGCAGGCGGTTCGGAACTCCCTCTGGCGAGCTCCGAATACTAACTTTTGCCTTTGTCGGCTTTATGTAGGAATATCATAACCTCCGCACCACTGCCTTCAACCGCAATGTTGAGGAGCTGAACAAGCGGACCGCCGACTTAGTGGAAAGTCGGGGTGAGCTCTTTTCTTCCTTCTTCGCGGGGGCGCGCTGGCGCACCCGTGAGCTGTAGTCCCCGAGATTCGGGCCGACTGCTGAGCAGTCGGGCTGGATCTCCCCGACGATCTAATTTACTGATGACTTTCTTGTCTCTTTCTTCGTTCTTCAGGCGCCAACGCCGCCCTTCAGGAGCAGCTGGGCGAGGCCAACACTACTCGGCATGCCAAGGAGGAGGAGTGCGGCAGGCTCACCAAAGAGCGTGATCTGCTGGCGACGCAGCTGGCCGAGCAGAAGGAGCTGCTCCAGAAGGCGCAGGACGAGGCCAAGACGCGGGAGGCCGCCCTCATGGCCTAGTTCGAGATCGAGCGCTCTGCCTGGACTGATAGGAAGGCGATGCTGACCTCTGGCTACCACGAGCTCGAGGACATCGTTGATGGTAAGTCTCTTTCGTTTCTTTGGGCTTCCGACTATGTGTCACGCCGACTTCTGATTTTCCGACTTTTCTTCTTTTTTGTCTTGGCAGACTTCTTTCCTGGTCATTCACAGGCAGTCCCTCTGGCCATTGAGGCTGCTCGGGAGGAGCGAAGGGCGAAGGGTGAGGTGATCGCCGCCAATGCCCCCCGAACCATCGACGAGCAGCTCCTGAGCATTGGGGCCTGTCTTCGTCCGACTCACCGGCTGCTGCGCCGGCTTCAGCGTGTCGGTGCCCAGGCGGTTGCCGCCCTGTGGCTGGACATGCCGGCTCTGTGCACCGCCAGTCGGACCGCCGACTGGCTGGAAGTTGCCGCCCGCCGTCTTGAGTCTTGGAAGGGCTCCTCGGCCTGGGCCGGAGCACGCCGGGCCTTGGAGTTCGTCAAGGCGTGGTATCCAGGGCTGGACCTGGTCCGTCTGGCCGCATTCTGGTCAGAAGCCCAGGCCGAGCTGGAGGCCGTAGAAGGCGCCCTTGTCGAGCGCGTGGCAGCCATCGCCAAGTACACGGACACCAGCGTCTTCATGCCCGAGCAGACTGAAGGCGGCGAGGAAGTGCCGCCGGACTGGTTCGGGATGAACCCGGAGTATGATGAAGACTCGGCGGAGGTGATCGGCTCCAGCGCCGAGGAGGAGGACGAGGCGGAGGACGGAGGCGAGGAGGAGGCGCCAGAAGATGAAGCAGGCGGCTAGCCTCAGCCCGATCGCGCCTCCAGCAACGAGCCGTGCGGAGACAAGGCGACTGCCGCCGGAGGCGACCAAGCTGAGACCGCCCAGCCGACTGCCCCGGCACCCGACACCGCCGTCACCTCCGACCCTCCGGCCCCGGAGGCCGCCTCCTAGACTGCTTTTTCCGCTTCTGTTTATCTGTCTTCAGTAATCTTTTGAAAGACTTGTTAGGTTCGAACAATTCCACCCGCGGGGTGTATCCTGAATTTCTATTCGAAGATTCGACCGAGGGCCTATGTAAATATTTATCTGACTTCCGCCTTTCCTTGCTTATTGCTCCTTAGACTTTTTCCTTTGCCGTCTTCCTTTAGCTGCCGCCTTGCCGGCTGGACAGCCGCTCTGCGGACTGTCGCTAGGTCAAGTGCTTGGCTACTTCAGGAAGGCAAGTACTTAGCCGTTTAGAGTTTCTTTAGCAAGTCGGCTAGAAAGCGACAGGCCGACTATCCGAGAGTCGGCTGTCTTTGATAAAAGCTGAGACGACGAGCCGACTGCTCATGAGTCGGCTCTGTGGGGGGAGGCTGGTAGCCGGCTTGAGCTATGAATAAGCTTTTAGGTCCTTAGCCATTTTTTCATGTGCGCGCTCATTCTTGCTTGTTCTCTGCCTACCAGCAGTCGCTCTGCGAGCTGCGGCTTTTGATAGGAGACGGCTTGAGCGCAACACATTACTTGCCGGACTGCAGGAAGCATTTCATAGCACAAGACGGCAAGTCCCCGGGCCGACTAGTCGGACCCGGTGCCAGACGGTATGATAAAAAATAGTAGCATGTTCGGAAGTGTGATTCTTATCATATCGATGACAAAAAGGCAGTCCCCGAGCTCGTCTCGGGGGGCGTAAGGTCTTAGTATTTTAATACAAAGGGGGTAGTGCGATACATACTGCATCAACTGTAAAATCTTCGAAGAAGATTAGCATTCCATGGGCGCTCTGTTTCTTTGCCGGAGTCGTCCCTCTTGCGCGCTCGAGGCTTCTGAGCGTCAATCAGATAGTAGGCGTCGTTCCCTAGCACCTTGCTGATGAGGAAGGGACCCTCCCAAGGTGTCGACAATTTGTGCTGGCCGGCTGTTCTCTGAATCAGCCGGAGCACAAGGTCGCCCTCTTGGAATGATCTCGGCTTGACCTTGCGGTTGTAGTATCGGCGCAGACTCTGCTGGTAGATGCTAGACCGGCTGAGTGCCAACAGTCGGCCCTCTTCCAGCTGATCAACGCCGTCTTGGCGTGCTTCTTCAGCTTCCTCTTCGGTGTACATGGTGACTCGTGGGGAGTCGAACTCTATATCCGTCGGGATGACAGCTTCGGCACCGTAGACGAGGAAGAAAGGCGTGAAGCCGGTTGACTTGTTTGGAGTCGTGCGCAGACTCCAGAGGACGGCTGGCAGCTCCTCGACCCAATAGCCGACCGAACGCTCGAGTGGTTCGACCAGTCGAGGCTTGATGCCGGACAGGATGAGGCCATTGGCTCGTTCCACCTGGCCGTTTGACTGCGGATGGGCAACGGACGCTAAGTCTAGTCGGATGCCCTGCGTCGCGCAGAAACGAGGCAAGGCGCCCTTGGCAAAGTTTGTGCCGTTGTCGGTGATGATGCTGTGCGGTATGCCATACCGCATCGTGATGTCGGCGATGAAGGTTACTGCAGTCGGCCCGTTCAACTTCTTGATGGGCTTTGCTTCCACCCACTTGGTGAACTTGTCCACCGCGACAAGCAGATGAGTTAGGCCGCCTCGGGCTGTCTTGAATGGTCCTACCATGTCCAGGCCCCAAACTGCGAAGGGCCAGGCGATGGGGATTGTCTTCAGCGCGGAAGCCGGCTGAAGTGGTTTGGAGCGGAACATCTTGCACCCCTTGCATTTTTGGACAAGCTCTTTAGCTTCTTCCAGGGCAGTCGGCCAAAAGAAGCCGTGCCGAAAGGCTTTAGTGACGAGTGCCCTTGAAGCCGCATGGTGGCCGCACTCGCCCTGATGGATGTCTCTGAGAATTGCTTGGCCTTGTTCTGATTCTACGCAGCGCTGGTAGACACCAGTGACACTGCGCCTGACTAGCTCTCTGTTGACTATGGTGTATGCTGCCGCTCGGCGCTGCATTTGCCGAGCCAGGATCTCATCTGTCGGCAACTCTTTGTTCACTAGAAATTTGAGGATGGGCTGCGCCCATGAAGGTGCTGCTATCTCTTCAACTGCTACCACAGCGACTTGGACAGGGGTGGCTGGGCTGGGAGGCGGCGGGCTGGAGTCTGCGGCCGTTTGCTGGATTGACGGAGTCTCTGGGCCGACTGGCGCAGCTCTCGGGCCGGGCTCCGAAGTCCCCGGGCCCACTGGCATAGTCCCCGGGCCGGGCTCTGAAGTCCCCGGGCCGGTTGGCGCAGTCCCCGGGCCGGGCTCTGAAGTCCCCGGGCCGGTTGGCGCAGTCCCCGGGCCGGGCTATGAAGTCCCCGGGCCGGTTTCAACTGTGGTTTTCTTGGGGCTGTCTGCTGGGGCTTTAGAGTCGGATCCCACTACTTCTGGAGGAGCCGGCACGAAGATGGAGTCTGACTCTGGTGAAGGCTTGATAGACGGCTTGAGGAGGCGCTGAATTCGATGCCGGAAGGTATCGCTTGGCGAGTGGAGCCGACTCGTGCCAAGGCATCTGCTTGATCATTGTCATTTCTTGGCACGTGAAGGAATTCGCATCCCTCGAAGTATCCGCTGAGTTGCTGCACCAGGAAGCGGTAGCTCGCCATGTTTGCGTCTTTGGCGTCCCAGTCGCCGGATGACTGCTGAACCACCAAGTCGGAGTCGCCATAACATAGGATCCGGCGAATGCCGAGTTCTTTGGCAAGCCGGAGCCCATGGATGAGCGCCTCATACTCGGCAACGTTGTTGGAGGCGGCAAAGTGGATCTGCAGCACATACTTGAGCTTGTCGCCCTTAGGGGAGGTGAGGATGACGTCGGCTCCCAGGCCGGTGCGCATCTTGGAACCATCGAAATGCATCCGCCAATGGGTGGAGTCAGGCGCTGGCGGCAGGTACTGGGTCTCGGCCCAGTCGACGAGGAAGTCGGCCAGCGCCTGCGACTTGATGGCGGTGCGGGGCTGGTAGTAGATGGTGTAAGGAGCTAGATCTATAGCCCATTTGGCTACTCGGCCGGAGGCGTCTCGGCTTCCAATGATCTCGATGAGTGGAGCGGTGCAAACCACAGTGATTGGATGCTCTTGGAAGTAGGGCTTCAGCTTCTTGGCGGCAAAATGCACGCCGTAGCACATCTTCTGGTAGTGAGGGTAGTTCTGCTTGGAGGTCGACAGTACCTCACTCAGGTAATATACCGGTCTCTGGACAGGGAGCGCCTTGCCTTCCTCCTTGCGCTCGACTACAATGACTGTGCTGACTACTCGGCTGGTGGCGGCGATGTACAAGAGCATGGGCTCTTTGGGAGTCGGAGCCGCCAACACGGGGGGAGTAGTCAACATCTTCTTCAGCTGGAGAAATGCCTCATCCGCCTTGTGGTTCCACTCAAAAAAGGTGGTCTTCTTCATCAATTGATACAAGGGCAGAGCTTTCTCGCCCAGCCGACTGATAAATCGGCTGATGGACGCCAGGCAGCCGGTGAACTTCTGCACATCAAACAGTCGGCTGGGTACCTCCATTCTCTCGATGGGCTTGATCTTCACGGGGTTGCACTCTATGCCGTGTTCAGAGACCAGGAAGCCAAGGAGCTGGCCGGCTGGTACTCCGAAAACGCACTTCTCAGGGTTGAGCTTGATCTGGAATCGGCGCAGATTTTCAAAGGTCTCCTTGAGGTCTTCCAGCAGCGTCCCACGCTTTTCCGTCTTCACCACCACATCATCCACATAGACGTGGGCGTTCCTGCCGAGTTGCTTGAGGAGGCATTTCTGCATGCAATGCTGAAAGGTGGCGCCGGCATTCCTCAAGCCGAACGTCATTGTCAGGTAGCAGAAGGCTCCAAATGGTGTGATGAATGCGGTCTTCAGTCTGTCCGCTGGGTTCAGCTTGATCTGGTGGTATCCTGAGTATGCGTCTAGGTAACTCAGCAGCTCGCATCCGGTTGTGGAGTCTATCACCTGATCAATTCTTGGCAGAGCAAACGGGTCCTTTGGGCAGGCTTTTTTGAGGCTTGTGTAGTCGATGCACATCCGCCACTGCTTGTTCTTCTTCAGCACCAGAACCGGGTTTGCCAGCCACTCTGGAAAATACACTTCCATGATGAAACAGGCTGCCAGGAGCCGGGCTATCTCTTCTCCAACAACTCTTCTTTTCTCTTCTGACAGGCGGCGCAAGGGCTGCCTGACGGGCTTCATATCTGGCCTGACGTGTAGCTTGTGCTCGGCGAATTCCGTCGGTACACCCGGCATGTCTTTGGGGGACCATGCAAATATGTCCCGATTCTCACGGAGGAAATCGACGAGCTCGCCTTCCTATTTGCTGTCAAGGCCCATGCCCATGACAGCATACCTTTCTGGGTGCTCCGGGTCCAAGGGTATCTTCTTGGTCTCTTTGGCCGGCTTGAATGATCCTTCTGCCTCCGACTCCTTGGGGTCGGGCGACATCTCTGGCTGCTTTCCGGCCATCGCCACGACTCGGTCAAGGAGCCGCTTCTCGGCCACGATCACCAGGGACTCGGCCAGCCGACTGCTCTCGGCCGCGCAGGCGGACAACTTCTTGTAGTCGCCGGCTACGGTCAGAATCCCCTTGGAACTCGGCATCTTCATCTTGAGGTAGGCGTAGTGGGGAACCGCCATGAACTTGGCCAAGGCAGGTCGGCCAAGCAGAGCGTGGTACGGGCTCTCCAAGTCCACCACCTCGAACCAGACCGGCTCTCTGCGGAAGTGATCTTTGTCTCCGAAGAGGACGTCTATCAGGATCTTGCCGATCGGTGAACAGGAGAGGCCGGGTACAATTCTGTGGAACACGGTGCGGCTGTTCTGCAACTGTCTTCGCTTGATTCCTAGCTTCTCCATGGTGTCCTTGTACAAGATGTTTATGCTGCTGCCTCCATCTATCAGGACCCGCGAAAAACGGGCGGCCCGCCTATCAGTGGCCAAGGTCGCACGTAGGACCAGGGCATAAGAGCCCGGACTCGGCATCACCTCTGGGTGATCCGCCCGACTCCAGCCGATAGGCCTCTCGGACCAATGCATGAACTCTGGAGCATCTGTTGCTACTGCATTTACTTCTTGTTGCTGTTGGCGCCTGCTGCGCCGGTCATCTGCCACCCTGGTGAACACTACGTAGGCTCCATGCTCTTCTGGGAACTCGTCCTGCACTGCGCCGACTGGCCGGGCTGCCGGCTGCTGGGGCGGCGGCGGAGGCGGCAGCCCAGCAGGCGGTGGAGGAGTGAGGCCGTCTCCCTTGGCGATCCTGGTGAGCCAGTGGCACTTTCTGGTGGTGTGGTTTGACGGCTTCGTGCCACTATGGAACTTGCAAGGACCATCCAAAGTCTGCTCATAGGAGAAGGCTGGCAACCAATTGGATTTTCCGCCCTTCTGCCGCTTGGCCGGAGGCTTCCCCTCCGGCTGTTGATCTTCAACTGTCGCCACTTGCCGACTGCCGGAAGTCGGCTGCTGGGGCTTGCGCTTGTTGTCGTTCTGTTGCTGTCGCCGAGTGGTGTCTCCGGCCGGAGTTCTGGGAGCCTGGGGAGTCACCTTGCCAGTCGCGTTGACTTGAATCTCCGTCTTCATGGAAGAGTCGGCCGTGGCGTACTTGTCTGCTATGACTAGCAGTTCGTCGAGGGTCTCTGGCTCGTCGCAGAGGAGTTTGTGCTTGAGGAGGGTGCCCTCTCGGCACCCGGCAGTGAAGTACTCGATAGCCTGCACCTCGTGCACGCCCTCGCAGGAGTTTCGAAGCTCGCCCCAGCGCGTGAGGTAGTCGCGTGTTGATTCTTCAGGGCCTTGCATGCACAAGGAGAGCTGGCGCGGCTTGGCAGGTCGCTTGTACGTGCTTGTGAAGTTGCGGATGAAGGCTTCGGTGAAGTCGACCCAACTATTGATGCTGCGGGGCTTCAGGCTGTTCAGCCATGTCCGGGCCGTGCCCTAGAGCATGAGAGGAATGTACTTCACGGCAACTCGCTTGTTGCCGTTTGCTATGCTGACGGCTGTGGAGTAGTCTATTAGCCAGTCCTCCGGCTTCACGGAGCCGGTGTACTTGGGTGTGTCTCGGGGGAGCGTGAACCCTTTGGGGAAGGGCTCGTCTCTGATGCGGGGCCCGAAGCAAGGCGGACCCAGCTCGTCTTCTTCTTCCAGCGCCAGGGATCGGTGGAGTCGGTCGATCCGATGACGGGCGTCATTCTCTCCGACTCCCTCTCGGCGGCCAAGGCGACCTCCGAGAGTCGGATGCTCAATAGGCGGCGGGGAAACTCGCCGCTCTCTTCTGGGCGGGGGAGGCAGGTAGTCGTCCCGCCGCTCTACTGCTCTTGGGCGGCCGTCTTGGTCGCGCTCGATGGTGATATGAGTCCGACTGTGACTGGCAGCCGGCTCCTTCTCTTTCCTTCCGCGGACTCCGCCAGTCGGTGTCCGAGAGGTCGCGCCTTGATCTCGGCGGGGAGGCAAGTCGTCGTTCGGCTGCTGCAGCGCATCCGCGCGGCCGCCGGCCGCGTTTTGCACAGCAACCGCATCAAGGAGCTGTTGGACTCGCTCCGTCATCACACGGCGCTCTTCGCCCTCGAAGTTCTTTAGCTCGTCGGTCGCCGCTTGGGCGGCACGGATATTCTCCGCTGGGGTGGCGTACACGGGGCGTTTTGCCCCAAGCAAGTCGGCGATGGCTGCGCCGCGCTGCCGGACCGCACCTAGACGGCTCGGCCCAGTTGGAGCTGGCGAGCCGCCTATGGCGCGATCCATCTCGCGCTGGTATGCCTCTGACAAGCGCCTCATGCTTGCCAGCTTCTTGGCGCCTTCGATGATCTGAAGGCGGCGCGTCTCCAGCGTCTCGGCGTCTGCGTCCTCTGGAATGGGCGCGGTTAGGTCTTGCAGGGCCGCAGCTAGCGGGTCCTGGGCTTCTTCGCCGGAGTGCTCGCCGTGGCTGATGACGAGCACCTCCGTGACGGCGCTTCCGCCGCTCTCCTCGTACGGAAGCGGCTCGTCGTAGACTACCACGTTGGTGGGGAAAATGTCAAGCGACACGGCGTCGGAGTCGACCAGCATCGGGTCGGAGGAGCCTACGGACTCCAAGTCTACGGCAGGCTCGCCGGCGACGTGGAGTTGGTCGAGGAGGCCCGCGAGAAGGCTCTCGGGGCCACCCGTGCCTGCGTCGGATGCAAGTTCGTCGGAGAGGCGCACCTCACCGATAAGTTCGGCGAGGCCGCTCGTGGCGCAGGCGGCCTCAGTGCCGCGCAACGTGTCGATGCAGACTCCATCTGGGGAGCCTGGCTGGCTGCGCTCGCCAGGGAGGAAGAGGGTTCCCGTCCAGAACAGATCTCCGGACGACGGTGCACCTCGCCCCACGGTGGGCGCCAAATGTTGGGGGTTGGGTGCGACATATGCCAAGGGATGGCTTATCATGGTGGGGGCGAGTAGAACGTCGCCGGTGCCTGGAAACGGGATAAGGCGTAGACATGCACGCCGGCGAATCTTACCCAGCTTCGGGGCTCTCCGGGGAGATAATACCCCTACTGCTGCTCTGCGGGGTCTCCGCATGGTCACTATAGCAAGGTGACTACAATGGTGCTCCTAGAGCTGTATCGGGAGGCAGAGGAGAGCGAGGCTAGTTCTCTCCTCCCTGGGCTATGTGTCTATCTCTATCAATGTCCGAACCCTTTGCATGGGTGCCCCGGGGGGTTTATATAGGCCTACCCCCCGGGGGTACAACGGTAATCCGACTGGGCGTGGGTCCCAGCCGTCTGTCTCTCATGGCGCCGTCCTTCCCGCCGGCTTCTGGGGCCCGCCGACTAGTGGGTCCCACGGACAGGCCGGGCACTATGCGGCGCTCCTGATGACGCATGCTTGGCCATTGGGTCGTGGCAACAGTACCGCCGTCTATCAGGCGATCACTGTCGCCACTCCCCATCCAATCTGGTTTATGGCTTGTGGGGCCCTGGAGGGGAGACGGCCGACTCCGGGGAGGCCGACTCCCGCAGGGCCGTCTTCGGGCGCTCTGGCCGCCTTGGGTCTACCCACTGACAGGCGGCCCCACGGTCTTCGGGCCTTATAGGCCGGCGTCGTGCGCACAGTGCGTCGCGCACTGTGGCTGAGGTCAGGGCAGGCATGGCAACAGTGCCGCGCCTCGCCGGAGATCTTCTGGCGATACGGCTTACTGTAGCCATGCCAGCCCCTCGTAGGCAGGGGGGACAGCCACGTCATGACCGTACCCCGCATCGGGCCTTGTGAAGTGTCACGGGCCGACTCCCATAGTCGGCCTCTCTGGAGGTCACCAGCTTGGAGTCGGCTTGCCTTGGAGTCGGCTTGCCTTGGAGTCGGCTTTCTGAGATCGCCAGCTGAGACTCGGCTTCTCGGGGGATCGCCTGCTGGGACTCGGCTTCTCGGGAGATCGCCAGCTGGGACTCGGCCTCTCTGGAGGTCGCCAGCTGGGACTCGGCTGGAGGGGCGTGGCCTGCCCCGATGTCTTGAAAGATTCTGGGTCCCGGGTCAGCCTACCCGTGGCCCATTACTCCGACAGCATGTGGCTGAATTTCATCGAGGAAAGGATGGTGTGTTGCGTAAAATTTGTGGATCATGGATCAGTAGTACAAGAAAACTAACCCAGGATTATTTGGTGCCTACTAAACGTGCCGAGTTTCTTGAATATATGACACACAATGCACAAAAAACAAATGGTGTGCCACATATTAAAGTGCAACAAAGAAGATGGATACACAAGCAGTGCAAGCCAGAGACGACGCATTGCATGAGTCAAGAGGAACCACAATCAGATGATATAATTCCGAATTTCCGAACTCCTCCACATACAATTTTAATAGGCTGAGTTCTGATCCATATTAGTACATTAGTCTTGTTCTTTTACTTGCTACATGTAAATAGTTAGTAGTTACACTTTTGTTTTATAGGAAAAGAGAAGCAACGTGAGTTGTCCAGTGATGTAAAACAGAAACATGAGGAGTCCAAATCTTGTGGGGTTAGTTTCATAATAGGTAAGATTTAGTTTCTTTTTTAATCTTTATAGGCCAGGGTGGCGTACGGTGTTGCATATATAAGGCAAAGGCTCCGACCATGGCAAAAGATTAGTTTTTGAGTTTTATTCGTGAGTTATGAACAAGGTTCAGAAAACATCCAGTTTCTGGGCAATCCAATCTTGAATATTTTCTGTGATTTTCCTTCGAGGGAATCTGTTAGCGATGAAGGGTTGATCAACACATCAACGCCTACGTGCTAATCCGAGGGGTCATGATCTTTGTTCGTGTACTGATTGTGCACGGATTGATAATTTGAGGTTGCGATGAGGAACGCAGGGGAAGAACTTCTCATCTAGCATCGCCGTGAAAGCTCGGGCCGCCTACACGCATGAATTAGTGTCTTTCTAGTTCATGTCTCATCAGCATGAGTAGGAGTTGTTTGAGCCATGATGTGGCTACACATTCATGCTTGCTTGTTATGCCTACTATGCTTAGAGTTGTGTCAGGTCTGATTCACTGGGATGGACTGGAAATAAAAGAGAAAGGCAGAAAGGAAAGGAAACTTACCTGGCAGCCCACCTGGCCTAGCGCCGGCGGCCCAACCCACTCCACTTGCCAGTTGCCTTCAACCTCTTCCTGTTGGCAGATGCGAGACAATGCATGGTGCGCGCCCACATGCCATGCCACCTCCCTTCCTGCCTGCGTCCCCAGGCCAGCGCGATGGCACGAACGAACTCCCTTCTATCGTCTGGATCCGTCTGACCCTCGCCACACTCCCCCTTGCTCCCTTCCTCTCTCTCATCGCCATGGCTGATGCACGCCGAGCTCTTCGCTGCCATAGCCGTGCCCAGAGCCACCCTCGAGCCTATCTGATGTGCCCACGAGACTCACTGCATCGCCCTCAGCGGCTCCATCAAGGCACGCATCACCGGACGCCCCTGAACGCCCTCACCAAGCTCGTCTTCAACCTCCGACCACTTGAGATCGCCGTTGTCGCCCTGCTCACTCCAGCCATTCCTGGAGCCTACTAAGCATCACACTGACCTCGCTACGAGGTCTGACCTCTAAAATCCCTATTCCCCGCGTCTATTGCTTGTCGTAGTCGTCGTTTCACCGGATCCAGAACTCACCACCGCCGGCCATGTTGTCGCCATCATCCTAGCCACTTGAGATTGCGTCTAGGCGTGTTTTCGTGCTTAGAGAATCTCCAGGAACCCGTAGCACTCACGGGTTCGCCTTGCCATGCACCTTAGCCTCGTCCCCGAGGTCGGCCATACTCCGGCCGCCGCAGCCGTTGCCCCCGACGTTGCTCTGGTCCGTCTCCGGCGATGCCACCTGTACCACTAGATGCAGTGCACCCTGAGCTGATTGTAGATCCCCTCCGCAATTGTTCGGTCGCCGGAGCACGAAACCCGAGCCTCGCCCTCGCATCTGCTCGTGCTGGCGGTTAAATGCTGGCCTAACCACTAATTAGCACTAAGATAATGATCCCTACGTCACTTACTTATGGGCCTGGTCCTTGCTAACATTTGGTTAAGTTATTAACTAAACTCAGTTAACACATTGACTCGCTGACTTGTGGGCTAGGCCTCTGCTAACAATTTAGTTAGGTTTAATCTTAACACTAATTAACAATGTTAATTAGCTATGTCACTGACGTGTAGACCCCACACATCAGGTTTGACCTAGACTGGCCATAGTTGACTAGCTGACCCAGTGCTGACATTGTGCTGATGTCATAATGCAATTAACTGGATTTTCTTATTTAAGAATAAATCTAGAAATTTTAGAAAATAGTTGAAACTTCAGAAATTCACAGAAAGTCAACCATAACTCAGATTGAAATATCTTATATATGAAAAATTGTCATAAAAATCCAAAGAATCTATTTATGCCATTTCCATGCATGTTGGAACAACTTATAGTTATTGAATTGCACAAATCAAACAAATGGCATTTGAAATGCCTTATATGGAGTTTAAATTTGAACTCTTGGTTCAAATCAAACTTCATTTAATCCTTTATAAAATTGCATTAGGTCAACCAACAACATGCTGCCATGTCTTTATGATGCATCATATTGTTGCATTGCATTAATTGTGTTCCTTTTGTATTGTTGGTGTTAGTTCCTCCTCGGTAGCCGACGTTTCCGACATAATGACCGTTGGCACTGATGAAGTGCAATTTCATCTTCAGAAGTGCCAGGCAAGCAACCTCCCATTCAGCATTCCAATACAATCCCACTCTCTCGCTCTTGCTCTCTTTTATTGCATTAGGGCAACAACGATTCAACTGTTATCTATTTCGGTAGTTGAACCCTTTCCTCTGCATGACCTGTCTTTGCCACTCTACATAGTTGAAACCCTCTAGCCTGAGTAGGAGTTGTTTGAGCCATGAGGTGCCTACTCATTTATGCTTGCTTGTTATGTCTGCTATGCTTAGAGTTGTGTTAGGTCTGATTCATCTGGGATGGATTGGAATGGTGGTGAACATGTCCTACAGGAACTAAGTTCTATGTTTGTGATCCAAGAATAGCTACTACCACACATTGAGCCCAAAAACATGACCCTGCTCGACTTACTGACCACCCTATCCTCTGTCCAGGAGTTACAAATAGTTTCTGGTGTTTGTAGGATATGTGTTGGAGGCCGTGCGTAGAGCTGACCCTTGGGGTGGGCTATGATGCGGTATAGACACTGTGGCACGGTGTACTGAGGCACCTGTTTGGTGGGCTTGGGAACCTTGCACACATCGTTTGGGTTCGTAGTGGAAACCTCGGCCGGACTTCCTTGCGGATGGAACTAAAATAGGCGATAAACCTGGACTAGAGACTTGTGTGGTTAGTCAGGTCGTGGTCTACACCCATGCCGACTTTCGCTTGAGGTCTGTCAAGCACATGTCGTGTGCAGGCGCTAAGTGGTGGAAACATGTGTGAAGAAGTACATCCATGCAGGCTTATAAATGATCTATTCAAATAGCCGCGTCCTCAGATATGGACTACTTGGAAAGCTTATATGGTTCATAGATAACTTGAAGTGGATATTCTAAAATGTGCAAGATAAGTGTGAATGCTATGGATGGCCTTCTCGTAGGGGGATGGGAGCAGATCCATAGTTGTGTATTGATATGGTGAATATGTGGACTCATATGTGCTTTCTCACCTCAAAGGAAATGCTGATAGATGTAGTTCAAGATAGCCACTGAGTCAAAGCTGGCTTGCTGCAGTTAAACCCCACAACCCCCTTGTTGATACTGATGCATATGTAGATAGTTCTAATGTAAGTCTTGCTGAGTACATTTGTACTCACGTTTGCATAATTTATGTTTCTGCATAGGAGACTTCAGTCTCACTTTAGATTCCTGCGATGAGTTCGACGTTGCCCGATTAACTTGGGAATCCCAGACACAGGTCTGGTTCCTATGGAGGGTCTAGTAGATAGTCAAGCTTTCTATCCTTCTTTCTTTTCAGCTGTCTGTACTCAGACAAGATAAGCTTCCACATGTGCTTGTTGCTCGTATGACTTTGTATGTTGGGTCATGAGACCAATGTCTGTAATATCATACTATGTATGGCTCTCCGGAGCCTTTCAAATAAATACTTTGAGTCGTAGAGTTTTGTTGTGATGCCATGTTGTATTTACACATATCAAGCATATTGTGTGTATATTATATAAATGCTTGGTATGTGTGGGATCCGACACCTAGTTGTTTATTATTGGTAGCCTCTCTTATGGGGAAATGCCTCCTAGTGCTTCCACTGAGCGACGGTAGCTTGCTACTACTCTAGAACACATGGATTTACCGACATGTGTCCTTTGTTGCTCAATTGTCTGTCCCTTCGGGGAAATGTCGTGCGGTGTTTGCTCGAGCCATCGTAGCTTGCTACGACTTGGTTACACTCGTTGTTGAGTGACACATTTTTTGCTAGGTCATGTATTCCAGTCCCTGTAAGTGTGTGTCACCTTGGGTTTATGACTAGTCGTGTCAGCCCAGGTTCTCTGTCATATGGATACTAGGGACATAATCATATACGTGAGCCAAAAGGCGTAAACGGTCCCGACCTAGGTAAGGCTATAGCCGTGGGGATACCGTGTGTGAGGCCGCAAAGTGATATGGTGTGTTATAAGCTAGATCGATGTGACTTAGGCCCGGGGTCCTGACACTTCTACTTACCTGTCGACCACTAGTGCAGCGCTGACCACTTGATTGGTTGCCGCAAAGTGCAGCAGCAACGACTCTCGTGCTAATGGCACAAGTAGTACAGGCAGAGAGGAGAGGTACTCCTTCATGTCTTGGAACGTAGCACCTGCCTCATGGGTCCATTGCATTGTACTCCCTCCGTTTCTTTTTAGTCTGCATATAAGATTTGGTCAAAATCAAACTTTGCAAAGTTTGACTAACTTTATACAAACAAATATCAACATCAACAGTATAAAAGTGATATGTTATGAAAATTAATTTCATCATGGATCTAATAATATTGTTTTCATAGTGTGAATGTTGATATCCTGTAAAGTTAGTCAAACTTTACAAAGTTTGACTTTGACCAAATCTTATATGCAAACTAAAAAGAAATGGAGGGAATACCTGCCTTTTTCAAGATTTAGAAAAACTGTAAGGCGCACTCAGCCGACTTGGGGATGGACCTACTTAGAGCTGCCACACAACCAGCAAGATGCCTCACGTCCTTGACGCACTTTGGTGCTTCCAACTGCTCAATTGCCTTGATCTTGTCGGGGTTGGCTTCAACTCCTCGCTAAGATACAAAGAACCAGAGAAGCTTGCTGGACGGGATGCCAAACACGCACTTCTCAGGGTTGAGCTTCAAGTTGATCTTGTGCAAATTTGCAATTGTCTCTTCTAAATCTTGGATCATGGAATCCTTGTGCCTGGTTTTGACCACTATATCATCCATATAGGCTTCCACATTTTTGTGTAGCTGAGAACCAAAACTAATTTGCACAGCCCTTGCAAATGTTGCTCCCTCACACTCTTTAATTCGAAAGGCATGCATACAAAGAAGTACTTACCACATGGAGTACCGAATGCCATCTTCTCCTCATCTTCCTTGCCCATGAAGATCTGATGATAACTAGAGTAGGCATCAAGAAAAGAGAGCGGGTCACAGCCATTGGTGGAGCTCACAATCTAATCAATTTGTGGCAAAGGGAAGGAGTCCTTCGGGCATGCTTTGTTTATGTCAGTGAAGTCAATACAAAGCCTCCACTTCCCATTTGCCTTGCGAATGACCATAAGATTTGCCAACCAAGTTGGGTGTATCACTCCTTTGACCAGGCCTGTTGCATCTAGTTTTTGGATTTCTTGGGCGATGAACTCTTGCCACTCCAAAGCCTGCTTCCCAACCTTCTGCTTGACGGGTCTCGCACCAGGACAGATAATAAGGTGGTGCTCAATCACCTCCTTGGGAATGCCAGGGATATATGATAGTTGCCATGCAAACATGTCAATATTCCCCCGCAGAAAGGCAATGAGTGCGCTTTCCTATTTGCCATCAAGGGTGGCACTCATGGTAAAAGTACCACTGGTGCCATCCTCCCTTGCAGAGATTTGCTTCGTCGTAGGTGGTGAGGCCTTGTTCTTCTTGATCTTGCTGGTAGAGCTCTCCAGTATGTCCTCAACGGGTGCACTACACTCCGAAGAGTTGTGCTTCCCGGAGTCCTTGTCAAGGTCTTGCCGGTCTTGTTCTTCTTTCCTCCCCCGGGAGCTTTGCTGGCAAGAGCAGGTGCCTTGACGACAGATGCCGCCACTGCCTCCTAGTAAAGTTTGTCAGTGCAGATGATTGTGCCCTTCTTTTCAGACTGGACGTTGGTGATGCTCATCGGGCCCGACATCTTCTAAGTATTATAGGCGTAACGGGACGCCGCCATAAACTTTTCCAGGGCTGGGCGGCCAAGAATGCCATTGTAGGGCAATGTGAAAGCACAAGTGCTCCCTTGGTGATTTTGGTAATTAATGTCAACATATCTGTCGGCGTTCTGGGAACGGGGGTCCCCAGACTTGCCTGCCTGCGTCTCGCGGCGTGGTTCCAATAGTGGCCCAGGAGCGGCCCATCTTCATCAACAAACACTCAAGACCCTCGCGAGGGGCCAAGCATCGCGGGGCAGACGATGCAAGGCCTCCTCAGGAGCGGCCTCACCAGGCAGGCTCGCGAGGGGGCAGAGAGATCAAGGCAAGGGGTACCTCACGAGGTTCCTGTGACGCAAGCCATGATGACCAAGGCCAGGCGGGCGCCAGTGCGTGCAGTGTCCGAGTTTCCCCTTTGGTGCTAAGTGGGCAAGCACAGGCACGGAGTACCGAGGCATCAAGCAAAGGTTTCCATATCAGAGCAACAAGACCAAGACAAGCAGGACGGCAGGACAGAGGTCATCGTGGAGCCCAAGACGGTGTCATCACCAGCGCCTTTAGCAGGCGAAGAACACCTTTAGTCAGGATAGCTCGTACTAGTTGTCCCCTTTCAAATTGGTCGTTGTGGAATCCCTTACCGCTCAATATTCGAGAAGAGGAGCAGGGCCTCTATAAATAGGGCTAGCCACCATAGTAGAAGGGGCAACGGATCAGGGATTGAATCCTTCCCAAGCAGAACACATTGCCAGCTCAAGAACACCTCTCCTCAGGAGGCTGTTCTTCCCCTGTACTATTCACCATTAGCCCAAGAGGAAATCCACCACCACCACACAGGAGTAGGGTATTACACCACAACGGTGGCCCGAACCTGTATAAATCTTGTGTCTCTTGTGTTGTGAGTTCATCGAGGTAGCTTAGAGATCGCGGCGAGGCTGAGGGCGTGTTTCTGTAGGGGGAAATCTTCGTGCGCACCCCAGTGTTTTGCCAAAACCCGAAATCCAACATTTGGCGTGCCAGGTAGGGGTGTGCCAGAGCTCTTCCTTCTGTCGACCTGCACTCCGCCAACACCGCGCTTCGCCCTCATGGCGGACATCATGGTTCTAGCTCCGGCGACTGGCACCAGCGCTGAGGCCAGGGGGCTCCGAACCTTGGCCCCCGCCTGACGGCAGGTGCAGCGGACCCGGCGGTTTTCCTGTTGGCGTACGAGGAGGCCGTCCTCAAGGCCGGGGGCACCGACAAGGTCATGGCCAACTGGCTTCCCATGGCCCTTACTAGCGTCCTGCGCGCATGGCTGCTCAACCTGCCGGCTTCTTTTGTGGCCTCCTGGGAGGAGCTGCGCAACCTCTTCCTCACCCACTAAGCGGCACTGGTGCCCCCAGTCGTCGCAGCTCTCCTGGGCGGCTCGTAGGCGCCACCCTCAGACCATCACGCCAAGCCGTTCTTTCGCCAGATCAACGCTGCCCTCGCGCGGCAAGGAGCTCCCCCGTGTTGGGTGGCGCCCGAGGCCGACCTGACCTTCGACTCATAAGATCACCCCGTCAACACCGCCTGCTTGGGTGCGCTCCCGATGCTCTGCACGCCCACCATCTGCCAAGTGGCCATCACCAAAACACGTTGCCGGCCTCAACATGCTCTCGGTGGAGGCCTTCAGCCTCCTCCACGTACCGCTGGAGCGGCTCCGACCCAGCAAGCCCTTCTCGGGTGTCGAAGGCGGTTCCTCTAGTTCCCTGGGGCAGATCCGCCTTCCCGTGACCTTCGGCACCCACGACAACTACCGCTCGGAGCTGGTCGACTTCGATGTTGCACACATCGGCCTCCCATACAACGCCATCCTCAGATACCCTGCCCTGGCTCAGTTCATGGCAGCAACCCATCCGGCCTTCAACCTCATGAAGATGCCCGTGAGCGGCGGCGTCCTCACCGTAGCTGGAAATACCAAGGAGGCTCTGCTGGCGCTCAAGCTGGCCCTCAAGGCCGTCGCGGCGGCACAACCCACTGACGCGGATGCCTCCAAGGTCAAGGAAGTTGCACCGACCAAAAGGAAGCAACTATTCACTCAGGATAAGGCGGAGACCAAGCAGGTGCTAGTTGGGGAAGACGGGTCTTCGGGAGCCACCTTCACCATAGGTGCCGACCTTGACCCCGACCAAGAGAGGGCGCTGATGAAGTTCTTGCGCTGGAACAAGGAGGTGTTCGCGTGGGAACCCAAGCAGCTAGCGGGGGTCCCAAGGGAGGTGATTGAGCATCACCTAAATGTGTGCCCCAATGTACGCCCTGTGAAGCAGAAAGCGAGGCAGCAGTCCACAGAGAAGCAGGCCTTCATCGTCCAAGAAACCCACAAGCTGGAGGCAGCAGGTGTTATTCGTGAGGTTCACTACCCTGAATGGCTGGCAAACCCCGTCGTCGTGCCAGAAAGGGGGGAAAGGAGCGCATGTGTGTCGATTTCACCAACCTCAACAAGGCCTGCCCCCAAGATCCGTTCCCGCTTCCCCGCATCGACTAGATCGTCGACTCCACCCCCAAGTGCGACCTGTTATGTTTCCTGGACGCTTTTTCGGGTTATCACCAGGTCAAGATGGCGGTAGAAGACGTGGAGACAACAACCTTCCTGACCCCATGCGGGGTGTACTGCTACACTTGCATGCCGTTCGGGTTGCACAACACGGGCACGACCTTCCAACGGCTGATGCACATTGCCTTGGGCCAGCAGCAAGGGAAAAACGCCGAGGCTTACGTCAATGACATTGTGGTGAAGTCTCAGGAAGCAAGGACCTTGATCCAGGACTTGGAGGAGACCTTCGGGAGCCTTCGTCAGGTAGACCTGCAACTCAACCTAGAGAAGTGCATGTTCGGTGTCCCTTCTGGCAAGCTGCTGGGCTTCCTTGTGTCCCACAGGGGGATCGAGGCCAACCCGGAGAAGGTCAAGGTGATCGAAGACATGAGTCCGCCGCAAACCCTCAGAGAAATGCAGAAGCTCGCCGGCCGCGTGACCGCATTAGGACGCTTCATCTCCAAGCTGGGGGAGCGCGCCCTACCGTTCTTCAAGCTGATGAAGAAGAAGGGCCTGTTTGAGTGGACATAGGAGGCCAACCAAGTGTTTCAAGACCTCAATAAATATCTGAGCAGCCCTCCCATGATGGTGGCACAGCGCCATCTCGAGACCCTGGTGATCTACCTTGCCGCCACTCCCTACTCTGCTAGCGCGGCCCTGGTGGCGGTTCGGGAGGAACACCAGGCTAAGACCGCGTCCCGCCCAGCCGCGGCCTCAGCCGGGGCGACACAAGACTAGGAAAGCATCATGAGGACCACGACAGCAGCAGCAGGGGACCAAGCTCAGCAGGAAGATACCCCCAGGGCTGAGGAGGCCCCACCAAGCAACGAGGCGCAAGGGGCTCCATTGTCTCAGGAAGCGCCTCGACCTCCGGAAGATACATGCCACATCAGCGCACCCACCCTCGTCGAGCATCTGGTTTACTTCGTCAACACGGTGTTGTGGGATGCAAGGGCACGGTACCCCATGCCTCAGAAGCTCTTACTCGCGCTTTTGGTGGCCTCTTGTAAGCTGCGGCACTACTTTCAAGGTGACCCTAACAAGGTCGTCTCGGCCTACCCATAGGAAAGGGTACTCAGGAGCCCCAACTCCGCTAGGAGAGTTGCCGAATGGAACATCGAGCCGCAGGCATTTCAGTTGGAGTTTAGCACAACCAGAGTCATCAAGGGAGCCACAGTTGCTGATTTCGTGGCAGAATGGACGGACGCACCAGAGCTCAAGGTGGGCGAGGATCGGTCTCCCTCCGAGGAAGTAAGGCACCAGACGGCTGGGTCATGTATTTCGATGGTGCCTTCTCGCGATAGGGCACGGAGGCTGGTGCAGTGCTTATATCACCCACTCAGGACAATCTCTATTATGCTGTACAACTGTTTCTAGCGGGGCGAGAAGGTCTCCAACAACATAGCAGAGTATGAGGGCCTCATAGCAGGCCTGAAAGCTGCAGCAGTACTGGGAGTGAAGCGACTCATCATCAAGGGCGATTCACAACTCCTCGTCAACTTCTCTAACAAGGTGTATGAGCCGAAGGACGAGCACATGTAAGCATATCTCGCGGAGGTATGTAGGATGGAGAAGCAGTTCTGGGGGCTGGAGTTGTAGCATGTGCCCTGCGGCACCAACCAAGAGGCTGATGACATTGCCAGGAGGGTGTCCAAGCAGCTACCTCAGGAGCCTGGCGTTTTTGAGGAGCGACTCTTCTAGCCATTAGGGGCACCACCACTCTCAAAGACGACACAGCCTCGGGAAGAACTCCCTCAGCCACCTGCCACAGGAGCCCCGACCTGTGGCCCGACCTCGGGAGCACGCCTACTCTTGGCGCTGGAGCCTCAGGAGGGATGCTGGACCAAGGAATTCAAGGAATACTTGGCGCAAGGGACGCTGCCGGAGAAGGAGGAGGCGGAGCGCGTGGCCCGGCAGGCCATAGCATACTGCATCCAAGACGGTGAGTTATACCGAAAGAGGCCGAATGACGTTTCCCTGCATTGCATCTCCAGGGAACAGGGGAAGGAGCTGCTGGCCAATATACACGATGGAGACTGCGGACACCACTCGTCGTCACAGACCCTCGTTGGCAAGGCGTTTCGCAGCGGGTTCTACTGGCCTACGACACTCAATGACGCGACTGAGTTGGTGAAGTCCTGCGAAGCCTACCAATTCCACACCAAGCAGATCCATCAGCCAGCTGAGGGCCTGCAGACCATCCCGCTCTCGTGGCCGTTCGCGGTCTGGGGGCTTGATATCGTGGGCCCGTTCCCTCGAACGCCTGGGGGCTACCGCTACCTCTACGTCGCCATTGACAAGTTCACCAAATGGGCAGAGGTGGAAGCCATCCGCATCATCCTAGCCGGTTCTGCGGTGAAGTTCATCAAGGGCCTTGTGAGCCAGTTTGGGGTCCCTAACTGCATCATCACCGACAACGGTTCGCTCACCAGCAATATCTTCCAAACATATTGTGCTAACCTTGGAACGCAGATCTGCTACGCTTCGGTGGCGCACCCCCGGAGCAATGACCAGGACGAACGCGCCAACGTGGAGGTCCCGAGGAGCCTCAAGACCAGGACCTTCAAGAAGAAGCTGGAGGCCTGCAGCAGGGGATGGCACGACGAGCTCCAGTCCGTGTTGTGGTCCATCCGCACTACCGCCACCAAGCCAACGGGTGAGACCCCATTCTTCCTCGTCTACGGAGCAGAAGTGGTTCTCCCTCACGAGGTCAGGTGTCGCTCCGTGCGGGTCCTGGCGTTTGATGGGGCGCAGCAGGATGCCATGCGGGGGATGGACCTCATGCTGGGGGAGGAGCGCCGCTGTGAAGCCACGCTACGGGTGGCAAGATACCAGCACACGCTGCGGCGGTATCACTGTTGCAGCATCCGCCCTAGAACGCTCGAGGTAGATGACCTCGTCCTGAGGCGGGTGCTCTCCAAGGAAGGGCTGCATAAGCTCTCACCCATGTGGGAGGGCCCGTTCAAGGTCGTCCATGTCTCCAGGCTTGGTGCCGCGCACCTGGAGAACCAGAAAGGGGTACCCATCCTGAACGCCTGGAACATCCAGCACCTCCGGAAGTTTTACCCGTGAAGAAAGGCCCGGTGCCTGTGAAGAAGGCCCAGTGCCTGTGAAGCTCGCCGCCTGAAGAAAGGCCTGGTGCCTGTGAAGAAGGCCCAGTGCCTATGAAGCTCGCCGCCCGTGACATTCTCACGTAATAATGAGTGGGGCTGTACACACCACGGAGTCTCAGGAGTGTCACCCTTGGGCCTCGGGGGCTCCCTCGCACGCCCAGTGGCAGCACTTAGCTCCGCGCTGGTGAGAAGACGTCGAAGACTGGACTAGGTGCCGGACGCGGCTTTTCATTTTCTTTCTGCAGTTGGCTCGCTCTTCCTTGTTTGAACCTTGATTAAATTTGCTTCTGGTGTTCTTTGCCAGTTCTATTCCATCGTCTTCTGCCTCCATTTTTCTGTCTTCAACTCTTTGTCTGACTTGCTCTCTCTCGCAAGCCTCGCGAGGGGGCTATGCGGGTGCCCTCGTGAGCCCTCTCTCTTCTAATTTTCACGAGGCTCTCTCGTTCGAGTTCGCAGCGGGAGCACCCCTCTCAGTACGTGCCCCTCGGGCATTGCGACACGAACGCCGGGCCATGGCCGGTAGCCCTCGCGACCAAGGTTCGGAAAATGATTCTCTCAACGAATTTTTTGCAGCTCTTAAGGCGCCCGGCGAGGCCTGAAGCAGGCACCTCACGAGGCGGAAACTACTTCAAACGTGCCAAGCTAAGTTGTTCCTACGCGCAGACGCATAACAACAACACCATGACACAACACAGGAACAATAAATGCAGCATGTTAACTAGGGAATCGTAGTTTGTCGCACGCCCCCACGGGGCCCCATACTTGTCTCTCTCAATGCAGGAAGGAAGGAAAATAAAACAAAAGCAGCACACACCTTGCAGCAGTTCGCGAGGAGGGATCTTCGGCGACCTCCTGAGCTCAGCCAGACCCCACCTTGCGCTTCATTGAAGCGCAGTGATGGGACGCCCCGCTATCGCCCTCGAGGCGGACATGGCAGTGCGGCAGTTGATTGTAGTTGCCGCTGGAGGAGCTGTTGCCGGAGGAGGAGCCGTCATAGCTTGACGAGCCGCGGTCTCCGCCGGGAGCGGGTTCGCCTTCACCCTGGTCATGATCGTCGCCAAAACCGAGCACCTCGTCACCGTCGCTGTCCTCAGGGTAGCACCCGATGCGGCGGCCATCCCCTCCGAACACCCTCACGTATAGGGTCGCGTCATCATCGTACCTGAAGCGGAGGGTGCACGGCCTGCCCAGGCCGCGCGCACGGGAAAACATCTGCCAACCTGGGGCCAAGGCTGTGTTTCCGGTGATGGAGACCTCCTCCGCAACCCAGGAGGCCCTGCTGCAGCAGCCGTCCGCCTGTAACCAGAGCCCGCCTGGGCTAGCGGCCGGCAGCTCGCCGACGAAGAAGCACGGAAGCTGAAGCCAGCTGCCGGCCGGGTTTTCCGACCACACGACAAACTCCGGCAGCACCTCCGCCGAGTGGAAGCATGGCCGGGGAGGTCGCGCAGCCACAACACGCCTTCCCCCACCAACCGGGCTGCCTTAACATGGGCGGCCACCACCACGCGAAGGGCCACCGCCGCAATCGTGGGAAGCCACGACGGGGGTCGCGGAGTGCTTGCGAGGGCGACCGCCTCCGCGCTTGGGCGGAGGAGAGCTAGGCCATTCCTGGCGAGCCTTTCCTTTCTCCGCGGCTGAAAACCTCTTCGCGGGCGCCATGGGGAGCGCTACAAGTAACGGAGCATGGGAGGAGAAGCGAGCGGAATGGGAAGAGATGGGCGACGGGGGCTTTCGCCCCTCCTCATTTATAGCCCACAGGAGGCCAACTGTCGACCTCCACGATCGCAGGTAATGATGACCCTTTTTTGCATGCAGCAGGGACTCGTCAAGTCGGGCAGTTGCCGAGGCAGTGTGGGGAAGCGGAGACGCCCACGTCCAATTAGTCGCCACACGTCAACCAAGGCTGTAGGCTGTTGGGGCCCACGGCGCTCCGCATTTACCCTTTGGCTTTGCCGCTAAAGCAAGTCTGAGCGCGCCTTGGGCCCGGGGGCTATTGTCGGTGTTCTGGGAACGGGGGTCCCCAGACTTGCCTACCTGCGACCCGCGGCATGGCTCCAACAGTGGCCCAGGAGCGGCTCATCTTCATCAACCAACACTCAAGACCCTCGCGGGGCGGACAACGCAAGGCCTCCTCAGGTGCGGCCTCACTAGGCAGGCTCACGAGGGGGCGGAGAGATCAAGGCAAGGGGTACCTCACGAGGTTCCCATGACGCAAGCCATGGCGACCAAGGCCAGGTGGACGCCAGCATGCAGTGTCCTCGTTTACCCTTTGGTGATAAGGGGGCAAGCGCGGGCGTGGAGTACCGAGGCACCAGGCAAAGGTTTCCATATCGGAGCAACAAGACCAAGACCAGCAGGACAGCAGGATGGAGCTCATCGTGGAGCCCAAGACGACGTCATCACCAGCGCTTTTGGCAGGCGAAGACCACCTTTAGTTAGGATAGCTCGTACTAGCTGTCCCCTTTCAAATTGGCTGTTGTGGAATCCCTTCCCGCTCAATATTTGAGAAGAGGACGAGGGCCTCTATAAATAGGGCTAGCCACCACAGTAGAAGGGGCAACGGATCAGGGACCAAATCCTTCCCAAGAAGAACACATCGCCAGCTCAAGAACACCTCTCCTCAGGAGGTTGTTCTTCCCCTGCACTGTTCACCATCAGCCCAAGAGGCAATCCACCACCACCACACAGGAGTAGGGTATTACACCACATAGGTGGCCCAAACCTATATAAATCTTGTGTCTCTTGTGTTCTGAGTGATCGAGCTAGCTTAGAGATCGCGGCGAAGGTGAGGGCGTGTTTTGGTATGGGGAAGTTTTCATGCGCACCCCAGTGTTTGAACCTTAAGGGTTTTGCCGGAACCCAAAATCCGACAATATCTTATGTTGGATAATACTTCTATCTAGTGTATTTCTGACAATTTCAACAATGTGTGTGGAAAGGACAATAGGATGTGTAACCCCTTCAAAATGCAAAGGACATGCATTGGCAAAAGCTCAAAACTCTTCATTTCTATTTTAGTGATCCAAGATCACATTGAGTCCATAGGAAAGACAATACTATTAAAAGGTGATGAGGTATTGCTTAATGGCTTGCTTGCTTAAATGCTTAGTGATATTGATCCTAAACCCTCAACCACTTTCTCCATCCGAATACGTCAAAACCCTAAACTCCAACTCGACCCCACTGATTCTTTCTATCCGACGCCACCGAGTTCATATGACATAGCCACTGCCAAAAACCCTAGCAATTCAGTCTTACCGATATGGATCTCGGTCTCTCTGAGATGGCCTTGCCAATGCTCTGTGACTTGTTGCATTTATTTCGGTCTCACAGAGTTATGAAATCGGCCTCACCGAGTTGGCTTGACATTCTTTCTGTTACTTATTGCTTCACTTCGGTCTCACCGAGTTTGATGCAATCGGCACCACCGAGTTGATGTTTGCCCTAAAGCCCTAGCATACCGGTCTCATTGAGTTGTTCCAGTCGGTCCCACCGAGATTCCTAACGTTCACATTTTTGAACTTATCGGTGCCACCGAGTTTAGCTATTCGGTCTCACCGAGATGGGTCAAATGTGTGTAATGTTTGGATTTTGTGTGCAGGCTATATATACCCCCACTCCCTCTCCATATGTGAGAGAGAACCACCTACTCATGTGTTGAGATCAAGACATTCCATTCCTACCACAAGATTCCTGATTTCTAGCCTTCCCCAAGTTGCTTTTCACTCAAATCTTCTTTCCACGATATCCAAATCTGTAAGAGAGAGAGAGCTGCGTGTTGGGGAGACTATCATTTGAGGCACAAGAGCAAGGAGTTCATCATCATCACAACATCTATTACCTTTTGGAGAGTGGTGTCTCCTAGATTGGTTAGGTGTTGCTTGGGAGCCTCCGACATACTATGGAGTTGGACCAAGAAGTTTGTAAGGGCAAGGAGATCGCCTACTTCGTGAAGATCTGCCCGAGTGCGGCAAGTCCTTCATGGTCAATGGCCATGGTGGGATAGACAAGGTTGCTTTTTCGTGAACCCTTCATGGGTGGAGCCCTCCATGGACTCGCGCAACTGTTACCCTTCATGGGTTGATGTCTCCATCAACGTGGACGTATGATAGCACCACCTATCAGAACCATGCCAAAAATCTCTGTGTCTCCATTGTGTTTGCAAACTCTAATCCCATGCCTTTACATTCTTGCAACTTGCATGCTTTACTCTTTCTGCTGCATATATACTCTTATCATGCTTGCTTGAAATGTGTTGTGAATGCTTTAACTTGTGATAAAACTCAACCTTAACTTGAAGAAATTAAAAACTGCCAACTTTGCTTGTTAACGGTCTAATCACCCCCCTCTTGACCCCTCTTCTTGATCCTTTCAATTTGTATCAGAGCATTGGTGTCCATTACTTTGGTTTAATCACCATTGGAGGAAGATGGACGAGTCTATGTTCGGGAGTATTACACATAGAGTGCCTATTCTTGATGGGGAGTTCTATGGTTCTTGGAAAAATGAAATGCTTGTGATTTTCAATGAATATAATTTTAACAAGTACATTACTAGCCCTTATGTGCCTCCCATTGATCCTTTGCATCCTACCCCTGATGAGTATCTTGACATGGTTCACAATCTTAGGACTATTGATCTTATCATTAGAGGATTGCCTAGAAATTTGCTTGTGTGCTTACCTACTTTTGAATGCGCATATACTATATGGAATTATCTTTAAGAATGCTTTCCAAATTACTCCTTAAAAAATCTAGAAGAGATTCTTCAAAAGTCAATTGCTTTTCAAAATATGGAACCTAGCAATCCTAAGTTTGATGAATGTCTATTTGAGCTCCGTGATCTTATGCGCGCCAAAGGAAATGTTGGAGTCATTAGCAGCATTATCTCAGGCACAATTAGAATTCATAAACTTGAACATTGTCATGGTCATAAATCTACCAAATCACTTGACCTAGGTGATTGTTGGTGATATAACTATTAGGTATGATCCGCCCAGGAGGGGCTGGGTCATAACTATGGAGATTCATAATATGAAGCCCAAGACGATACTTAAAGATGGCGGTTCAGTTAAGGGCCCAAAGCCGAAAGGCGACTTAAGGCCCGTAGAGATAAACCGCCATATGTATATAACTTGTATTGTAAGGCAGGAATAGGGAGACACCAAGCTGGACACTGTTTATGAGCCGGCCGGGACTCTGTGAGCCGCTGGGCGTTGACCTCTGTATATAAAGGGACGACCCGGCAGCGGTTAAGGACAAGTAAGATCAGATCGAGAACTAGGTCAAGCGAATTCGCTCCCTGGTAATTGAGACATAAGCAATCCCACCTCAACTGGATTAAGCCATTACCTTCACCGGAAGGGGCCAAACCAGTATAAACTACCGTGTCCTTTGTCCCAATTAACCCCTTTAAGCTTCCTAGTTGCGATGGTTCCACGACTAAGTCCTTTTGTTAGGACATCTGCCGTGACGTTTCCACGATAGTTTGCACCCACCGTGGGGCCAGCGCACGGGGGATTTGAGTTCTTGAAGGGCAGCTTCGAAGGGCTCAAGGGATACGATATGGGCCGGATGACCAAGAGTCGTCATGGCAAGATCTACATCGACGATGCAGGCTGGGGCCTCGACGCCGGCTCAATTGAGTATGGGTACCGGGTCCCCTTCGGCGGAATCCACGTCTTCATCGGCAAGATCGGCAGGCTGGGCCCGGAGCCGGACATATGTACCGACATCGTCGAGACTGCTCAGCATGCGGTACCCGCCCGAGCTCAGCCCGCCGTGAAGCGTGCCTTCGTGGGATGCATCCATGGAGGGGAATTTTCTTAAGGATCTGTGTCCGGCAGTGAGACGACCATCTACTCTGATGGTGAACCGTCCATGGGTGAGACGGATTCGTTGTATCAACTGCAAGATGGCGGGCTTGGGGGCTGTTCCGATGGCAGCAGTATTCCAGACCCCTTTGAGCCGCTGAGCAGAGTTGGGATCTTCATGGCTGGCACACAACCCGGGAAAACCCTACGGCTGCGGCATCATTGACTTCCAGGTCAGCAGCGGTGACGGCAACCGGGCTAGGAGGCCCTGCGCACTCGTCGGCTCAGGTCCTGATGGCTTTAATGGATAAGATGACAACTCTGTTAACCGCTGTGGTCAATCCGGCGGATCAAGCTCAACATGATGCGGAAGTGGCACAGTTACGTGAGGAGGTAGCGCAAGCCAAGGAAAACCTGGCGGCAGAGGACGCCAGGATGGCCGCAGAGCGGGCGGCTTTGGACGCTCGAGCCCAGCAGACTCAATCAGAGGCTCTCCAGCTTACGATGCATCTGAACGCGTGAAATGAGATCATGAGGAGAAGGCACCAGAAGGCTCAATACCATCTGCCTCCGGTTTATGATCCTAGAAACCTCTTTCGCACACCCGGTGCAGGCCCCAGTAACCCACTGGAGGCAAACCGAGTTGCAACGCCCGGGGCTGGGACACCGATTCAGCCACGGGTGACGGAACCTCCTTGTCTGAATACTGCTCCACCTTGCTATGTGCCAACACCACCAGGTCATTATTCTAACCCTTTGGAGAACATGATCGCTGCGGTGGCATGATTGGCGACTCTCCCGGTGGATGGTGACTCTCCGATGGCGGTTGAAACACGAAGGGTTAGAGAACTTCTTCAGATGGCTTTGGGGCAACAGGAGGCATATTCTTATAGTCAAGACATGATTCATTCGACCCCTCGCCCAAACCGGAGCCCGAGCTATAGCAGACACATGGATTCAGCAGCCATTTCAAGCAACGCCCGGCGCCATGACCAGTCGTGCGGGCATGACCCGACTTGTGATGGAGCTCTTAATTTGGTTGATCAGGACAGGTTGCGTCAGGAAGCTGAGCGGGCGGTTCAGCAGGCGGTTTATCAGCCCCTTCTGGTTTATCCAACGACTTCAATTGAGGCAGGCGTGACCACTAAGACTGGAGGCGTACCTTGTTTGGTGCCGGCTCTGCGTAATGAGCGTTTACCCAAGGATTTCAAGGGGCCTCGAAACGTGTCTAATTACACGGCCGACTTACAACCTGGGGCATGGATCGAAATCTACGAGATGGCCATGGAACTACTGGAAGTCAGTGACGCTGCAATGGCCAAGTACTTCACCATGATGCTGGATGGAACGGCCCGCACTTGGTTGAAGGGGCTGCCACCTAATTCCATTGGTTCTTGGCCAGAGTTAAAAGCTCGGTTTATTTAGAACTTTAAAGATACATGCAAGCAACCCATGTTGATTGTGGACTTGACTAATTGCAAGCAAGAGGAGGGTGAGTCCACGACCCATTGGTTGTGCCGGGTCAAGGCCATAATACATTCATCTGATAAGATGGATGCCGGCTCTGCACTCTTAATGTTGGAGAAGAATTGTTGTTTTGAGCCTCTGAAACAAAAGCTGAGGCGGCTCAAGCGCGATTGTAATGACATGGGCCAGTTGATGGCGGCTCTAGTCAAGTATGTCGACTCTGATAGTACCAAGGATCCCGAGTCTGACGATGAGAAGACAGGGAAGGGAAAGAAGAGCGGCAACGCTAAGGGCCCTCAGCATAACCCGGTGAATCAAGGGGGCAATAACAAACGTAAGGCTGATGGTAGCTCGGAGTTTGTGGCTAACACCAATGCACAGGGCAACAATCAACGACATAAGGGAAGGCCGCCTCCTCGGTCCGGCTGGTCAGGACCCGCTCTTGAGCAGTTGCTAAATGAGCCCTGTCCGAGGCATGGCACTCAGCAGAAACCGGCCACTCACCTGTGGAAGGATTGTATGATCATTAAGGCTTTCAAGAATTCTAACATATTTGATAGCAATCATGGGCCGAGTGGCGGTTCTAATTCCAACTTTCATGGCCCTCAAGGTAATTAGGGTGGTTATAATCAACAATCTGGCCAAGGAGGTCAGCAGCAGCAATCTAGATATCAGAGCAATCCAAAGCAGCTGAATAGTGGGCAGTATCATGTGTTTACCACCAGTTTATGCAAACAGGGCTAGAAGCTTCATAAGAGGGCTGTGAACGCTGTTGAGCCGACAGTTCCTCGTTACTTGAGATGGTCTGAGCAGCCTATTCTGTGGAGTAGGGAGGATCACCCTCCTCGAGTTGACAATTCGGGTCACTTGGCCTTGGTGGTGGCACCTTAGGTTGGTGGATGCAAATTCACTAAAGTGCTCATGCATGGAGGCAGTAGCATCAACATCCTTTATTATGAGACTTTTCGTCGCATGGGGTTGACTGATAAATTTTTTAAGACGTCCAACACTGTTTTCCATGGAGTGGTGCCTGGTAAGTCGGCATACCCAGTGGGTAAGATTGAGCTGGAGGTGGTCTTTGGAGATGAGCATGATTCCAGGGCTGAGAAGTTAACTTTTGAGGTGGTCAAAATCAAAATCATGTATCACGCTCTGTTTGGACGACCGGCTTATGCAAAGTTCATGGCACGACCGTGTTATGTTTATCTGCATCTCAAGATGCCGGGTCATAAGGGAACCATCACAGTGCATGGGAGTCAAAAGATAGCCCTGGAATGTGGGGAAGGCGATGCTGCTTATGCTGAGTCTGTCTGTGCAACAGAGGAGTTGAAGTTTTACAAAGACAATGTTGACCCGGTAGACATGACGTCTTTGAAGAAGCCAACCACATAGCAGGAGCCGGCGATGAAGTTTAAATCGGCCGACGACACCAAGCTGGTCAATTTTGTTCTTGGCGACTCATCTAAGCAGTTCAGTACCAGTGCTAATCTGGATCCTAAATAGGAAAGCACGCTCATCGAGTTCATCCGTGAGAACCGGGACATCTTTGCATCGAAACCTTCTAACATGCCGGGTGTACCGAGAGAACTCGCTGAGCACACTCTCAATATTGATCCAAAATTTAAGGCGGTCAAGCAGTTTCTTCGGCGGTTCAATGAGGAGAGGCGTAAGGGCATTGGTGAGGAAGTGGCCCGGCTCTTAGCAGCTGGGTTCATTGTGGAAGTTTTTCATCCAGAGTGGTTGGCTAACCCAGTGCTAGTGCTTAAGAAGAACGGCACCTGGCGTATATGTGTGGATTACATGGACTTAAACAAGGCTTGTTCGGCTGATCCTTTCGCTCTCCCTTGTATTGATCAAATCATTGATGCTACGCTGGGTTGTGAGCGTTTGAGCTTTTTGGATGCTTATTCTGGTTATCATCAGATCAAGATGGCAGTTAAGTACCAGGAGAAGACGACTCTTATTACTCCATTTGGTGCCTTCTGCTATGTGTCTATGCCTTTTGGGCTTAAGAGTGCCCGGGCGACTTATCAACGATGTGTGCAAAACTGTCTTCACAATCAGATTGGGCGCAATGTCCATGCTTATGTGGACGACATTGTGCTGAAGTCTAGAGAGAAGGAGACCTTGATAGATGATTTGAAGGAAACCTTTGATAATCTCCGGGTCTACAAGATGATGCTTAACCAGGCCAAGTGTGTTTTGTGTGCCAGCAGGCAAGCTTTTGGCTTTTCTGGTTTCTAACAGAGGCATTGAGGCCAACCCGGAGAAGATCAAGGCCATCACCTCTTTGGCTAAGCCGGCGTGTATCAATGATGTTCAGCGTTTGGCGGGTCGTATTGATGCCTTAAGCCAGTTAGGTGGGAAGGCCATACCGTTGTATCCGATGATGAAGAAAACAGATGATTTTGTCTGGAGTGATGCTGCTTACGCTGCATTTGAAGATTTGAAGAGGAAATTAGCTGAGCCGCCGGTTCTTGCTGCTCCCATTGATAAGGAGCCATTGTTGTCATATGTGGCTGCTAACACACGTGCTGTCAGTGTGGCCATTGTGGTGGAGCGTAAGAAGGCTGGCAAAGAATATCCGGTTCAACAGCCGGTTTACTACATCGGCGAGGTGCTTACTGAGTCCAAGCAGAGATATCCACATTGGCAGAAGCTTGTCTACAGGGTGTTCATGGCCAGCTGAAAGCTTAAACAGTATTTTTTTGGGACATCCCATCACTCTGGTCACTTCGGCTCCTTTAGGAGATATCATTCAAAATAGAGAAGCCACATGATGAGTCGCCAAGTGGGCCATTGAGCTTGGGCCTTATGGATTAAAATATGTGCCATGCACTGCTATCAAGTCTCAAGCACTGGTGGATTTCATTAACGATTGGACAGAACTACAGATGCCTGAAGAGAAGCTGGACAACACATATTAGCCTATTCACTTTGATGGGACCAGGCAATTGGAGGGCTTGGGGGCTGGAGTTGTTTTAGCTTCCCCTCAAGGTGACAAATTTTGTTATGTGCTAAGGTTGATGTTTCCTTGTACTAACAATGCAGCTGAGTATGAGGCCTTGCTCCATGGTCTTCGGATGGCTAAGGAGATGAGCTTAAGCCGGGCAAGGTGCTTTGGTGACTCAGATGTGGTGGCTCAACAAGTCTCAGGCAAATGGGATTCCAAGGATCCCCTCATGGCAGCTTATTGCCGTGAAGTTGATGCTATCGCTGGACACTTCAAGGGTTATCAAGTGGAGCACATTGATCACAAAAAGAATGAGGCGGCTGATGCCTTAAGCCGGCTGGGATCTCAGCGTAAACCGGTAACACCGAACACTTTCTTGGATATTCTGCATAACCCTTCTGTCAAGTTACCTACGGAGGAAGACCTGGCTGTCCCTCACCCGGAAGCACAATTGATGGCGGCTCTTCACATCATCCCAGATTGGACAGTACCATATTTGGCTTACATGACCCAGGGCGAGTTGCCTGAGGATGAAACCTTGGCTAGGCAGATAACCCAGTGGTCTAATTTAATGACAATTGCCAATGGTGAGTTGCATCATCGCAGTGTCACTGGGGCGTTTCAGCGTTGTGTCTCTCCTGAGGAAGGTCAAGAAATTCTTCGTAAGATTCATGAAGGAGATTGTGGCCATCATGCCAGTTCAAAGTCCCTTGTGGCCAAAGCTTCTTGTCATGGAATTTATTGGCTGACGGCTCACGCTGATGCGGAGGATCTGGTCAGTAAATGTGATGGTTGTCAGAAATTCTCACGACGAGCTCACGTGTCGGCTCAAGAATTGAGGATGATTCCAATTACTTGGCCATTTGCAGTCTGGGGACTCGACATGGTTGGGCCTTTCAAAAGGTCCAAAGATAGAAAGACCCACCTCTTGGTGGCGGTTGACAAATTCACAAAGTGGTTGAGGTAGAGCCAGCTAGTAAGTGTGACACAGCCACGGCGGTTCAATTCATGAAAAAGGTGATCTTTCGTTTTGGCTTTCAACACAACATTATAAGTGACAATGGTACTAATCTGTCCAAGGGCGCCATGGAGGAGTTTTGTCAACGTGAGTATATTCGGCTTGATGTTTCATCAGTAGCTCACCCACAATCCAATGGTCAAGATGAAAGATCCAATCAGGAAATCTTGAAAGGCATCAAGCCCCGGCTTATGGTTCCTTTGCAACGGACGCCGGGTTGTTGGGTGGAGGAGTTACCGTCTGTGATATGGAGCATCAATACTACCCCCAACAGGTCTACGGGTTACACGCCTTTCTTCATGGTTTATGGAGCAGAGGCGGTTCTCCCTAGTGACATCCGTCATGACTCCCCCCGCATGGCGGCTTACGTTGAAGCTGATAATGAACAAGCGCGTCAGTATGCACTCAACCTGTTAGATGAAAAGCGTGACTTGGTAGCAGCCCGCTCGGCGATTTACCAGCAGGACCTGCGCCATTATCACAGGCACCGGGTTAAGTCTAGAACCTTTCAAGAAGGTGATTTGGTGCTCCGGCTCATCCAGGATCAAACTGATGCACACAAGTTATCCCCACCTTGGGAAGGGCCCTTTGTGGTCAGCAAGAACTTGAACAATGGGTCATACTACCTTATCGATGTTCGAGAGCACAAAGACTCACGTAAGTCGGAGGAGGAGACCCGCCAGCCGTGGAATATCGCTTATCTTCGGCCTTACTACACTTGAGCCACCGAGTCTCATGATGTACATATTTTTGACGATGTATATATTATGATAAGTAATAAAGCGGGACCGCTGTCCTTTTCATCCTCAATGATCATATGTCTTCATCATCATAATTCCAAAGACCAATTGGGGGTTGATCATATTCGAATCACAGCTGTAACCCCTCTTGGTCTGGCTCATGATTGTATTTGAATTATAGCCATTAAAACTCATGATCACTTGGGGGCTGCCTGTTCAAACATAGGTCGTATTCGAACCGAAGAGAACATAGCCGTCGGTACCCTCTTGATCGGCACAATGCCAAACTCACTAGGGGGCTTCTTGATCGTATTCGAATCATAGCTTAACCCCTTTTGGGTCCGAATTTGATCGTATTCGAATCAGAGTCGTTAAAAACTCTCAAGGTCATTTGGGGGCTTCTTGTTCAAACATAGGTCATATTCGAACCAAGGAGAACATAGTTGTCGGTACCCTCTTGATCGGCGCAACGCCAAAACCACCAGGGAGCTTCATGATCATATTTGAATCATAGCTTAACCCCTTTTGGTCCGGTTTACTGATCGTATTCGAATCAGAAGCCTCAATTTTTCTCTGTGTGGCTTAAGTTTTTTGAAAACAATCTTTGGTTTTGTCTTAAGACTTTTTTGTTCAGATCTAAGGCATATATATGTGGTTTCTATCTAACCCGGCTTGGCTTTGGAAGATAAGTCGCTAGCATATGACAATCATCAAACATTTGGAAGTGTTGGCTTCTAAAGATTGGGTTATCACCCTTAGTGTTCAGGTCACATAAACCGACAGTACAAATTCAATATCAGAGGTATGATATTACAGTTGTGTTTCAAAGTTATGATTCATAACAGACTTATCTGTGACTCCTTTTTTCTATATTAGTAGTTATATGTAAGATATTATGACCCGCCCTGTGGTAAACCGCCAAGGGTTCTTGTGATCTATTTCTTTGTGCAGGAGAGTTTAAGGACTTTCTTATGCATAAGGAAAACAGATGATAAGTATAATAAGGGCGAATATAAGACGACTGCTTAACAGTGTTGAGCACCAAAATGTGCACGATGGCACGACAGAGCAAAGTCATTTCTACCCTATTACATGACTCCCCAAGTCCAAATGATTAAACTGTTTTTTTAGAAGGCCACGAATATGAGCCGCCCGGTTGATCAGTTCTCTTGTTGGCCTGAAGCTTCTGGATCTATCCCCTCCGCTCCTTCGTCCTGTTCCCTGCTCTGGAATGTTGATGATGACCAGTCAATGTCACTCAAAGCTTCAAATTCAGCTTCATCATCAAGTAGCTTGGACGGGTCAACTTTAGGGGCGAAGGTATGCTTATGGATTGGGGGGACCAGGCTTGTCACGTTATAACGCGGCGTTGGCATCCTCTAATTTCCTGCGTCATAAGCCGGATGGTACTTGGTGAGGTCCATCTGATCGACAATCAAACTGGCCACAGGGCTTATTTCCTTCACACAAGCAGCGAAGTCCTCCTGTTCAAATGAAGTGCCATCCTCCTTAAGGCTTGGATACCCAATGGCAATGTCGGCCGAGTCTAAATCCGGTAGCCATGCATTGGCCCGGTTTAAGGCAGCTATGGCTCCGGCTCTCACAGATGACCACTTTAATTCATTGAACCACTAGGGCAGCACAGAAAGCTTCTTCAATACATCGACCAGGAGTGTGGGGGCTTCATTTGACAGGGCAACCGTGGCTAAGGCACGCTGATCTCAAGTATAAAGTTGTTCCACGCAGATCTTCAGCTTCACCAGCATGTCCTGGTTGAGGTTGGTGCTCCTGGGGCCTGCATAGCAATAGCAGATGAGTTAGACGACAATTTATATGATCACCAAAAAGATTCAACACTTGACACTTGTAGGGCGGCTTACCAAAGATTGCTGAGACCATCTCAGACACATGGCGTTTTAAGCCGGACAATTTAGTGGTCACCTCTTCAAGAGTCACCTTTGCTTTTTCAGCTCGTTGGGTTAAGGCAATTTTTTCTTCAGCCCAGGCCTTTTTCTAAACCTCAAACTCGGACTTCAATTTCTCTTGTTCAGACACACTGAATTCAAATCTGGAATTTTCCCTTTGGGTTTCAGTCTCCTGTGACTCCAGGCGGTTCTTCAATTCCAACAGCTCTGATTGAAGTTGAGTAGTGGTGGTCTGTACAAATACCGGGTTACAATCATGAATATTAACATACAATATTAAGTTGCATGCCTTTTGCAAGCAACAACACTTGGCACTTGGGGTCTAATGTCTACCAAAAGTTCTATCTAAGTGGCGGTTCATGAGAGTAAGTCCCGAGCACTTTGCAAGCAAGAGTACTTGGGGGCTAATGCATATTGATGTTAAAAGCTACGTAAGTATTATATTATACACAAGCATATGAAGGACCGGCTCATTCATGCTGATTAACCCGGCCCTTGGGGACTACGGATTAAGTCAGATTTTTAAGATTCCTACCAAAGGATATTACTGATGCTCATAAGTTCGTTCTAAGTCTACAACATATTCATCATAAGTAATAGACTTGGGGGCTGGCATAGTAAAGATAATTCAATGAAGGGAGGAGTTTATACCTCAAATTTCTGGTGCATTTGTTTCACCATATCAACTTCAAGATCGCGGCTGCTGTGCACTTGGCTAAGATAGCCAAGAAAAACTCCGCCAAGGCTCATTTGAGTATAGTCAGTAACATTAAATCTGACTTTACGTCATTCAAAGTGCTCCTCTTTGGCAGAACATTGGCTAGCATAGTAGGTCTCCCTGACTCAGTATAGCCGGTCTTGGTGATTTGCACATCAATATCTTGTGGGTCGGCTGCTTTAACCGGGCTAGAAGCTTCTGGGTTTAAAGAACCGTCGGCGGCTTGATCGATAGGAGGGTCAGCAGTCATTGTTGGCGTATCTTGAACCGGCTCAAGCTGCGGCTCAAGAACAGAGGCCTCATGCGCGACAGTCTGGAGCTCCGGCACATTGACGGTCGGCTCTTCGACCGGCTTGTTCTTCTTCACCCTCTTGCTGGGCTTTGCTTTTCCGTTGTATAAGGTAAAAAAAGGTCAGTACAAGTATAAAGGATTGTAATGGGTACAGGATAAGTAAATCGTCATTACCCTGGAGCAGTCTTAAAAGCCGGCATGTTGGATTGGATTGAGTCGCCGGAAGAATGGGAAGTTTCCTGATAATTTGAATCAGAAGAGTTGAGTGGTTGACGAGTGAGACCCACCAAAGGATAAAAAGGATTTAAGTCGGAGGTGACCTCGTTCTGGCGCTTCCTTGGTGTATTCGGTAAGCCGGAGGAGAGTTCTGCATCTTTGCTGGTCCGGGTCTACCTCCGACTCTCATGAATCTGTCGCTTCAAAAGAAATTGAGGATCCTGATAAGCTAAGGGATGTGAAAATCTTACTGTCTGGGTTACTCTTCGGATTTTTTGTCTTGGCAAAGGCTCGGAGTTGGAGGAAATAATATTTACCTCTTCTTCCAATCCCTGACTCGTTCCCGTGTCAGCCTGATGATAATCAATGTCAATAAGGTGATTGAAAAAGGAGCCACGAGAGTCGAGGGATACCTCCGACTCAGAGGATCCTCCAGTTGAAGCAATTCAAAAGCATTGGGCTTCTTTCCTCTTTTCCTGGCGGCGGCTTTCCTGGCATCTTTCTTGGCCTTCATGGCTCTCTTTACAATCTCATGGTCATATTTTTTCTTCCAAAACTTATCATCAGCCTGTGAGAATCAGTAAAGGTTTAAGTTAAGGAAAAACATCAGAGATAAAGGTAAAGTAACTAAGCTTTGAGGGCTTACCCCTAGAGCTGGGTTAGCTTTGCAGAAAGGGCTTAGGCCCACCTTGCCATAGTCCGCCAGGCTTTCATTCAAAAGTGACTTTGTCATATCATTGACAACATCCTCTAGTAAGTCATTAGGGCTGTGGCGCAGAGGATCCTTTTGGTCACCTGTGTAAGTACACACTAACCCGGAGCGGTGACTCGGCGGGATGATCCGACATGCGACCCAACACCGGACCAAATCAATGCCATTTAAGCCGTTCCCCAACAGAGCTTTGACCTTTGCAAGGGTAGGGGTAAGCTTCTGGCGTTCAGTAGCTGATATCTTGTCGGGGAGGGGTGATTGGAATCAAGATGCAAGGCGCGGAAGGTTTGCAGAGGGTTCTCATCTGCCGGAGAAGTATCTTGGCAGTAGAACCATGTTTAGTTCCAGTCTTTGGGGGTGACTCAGTGGTTGTGCATAAGGAAAAATGGCGTCTCTCCGTCGTTGGATTGAGACCCCACCAAGTTCCAAACTCGCTCCGTTGGAGCATTCATTCTGGCAGTTCAAGTAAAACAATTCCCTGAAGAGTTCCAAGCTAGGTTCTTCTTCAAGATACACCTCATAGAACACTTGAAAATTTTAGATGTTAGACACGAAATTGGGTCCGATGTCTTGAGGATGGAGGTCGAAAAAGTGCAGAACATCCCTGAAGAATTTTGAGCCGGGTGGTGAAAAGCACCGGTTCATATGATTAGTAAACACGATGACTTCCCTTCTTTCGGCTGAGGTTTTTCTTCTGTTGGGTCAGGAGCACGGTACGACATGACTTCCTTTTTTGGCAGATAGCCGGTTTTCACAAACTCATCAAGTGTACTCTCTGTGATGATGGATTTGACCCAGTTGCATCAAGTGGTTGTTTTCGGCGGCATTGTGAAGAAGGAAGCCTAATAAAGAGTAAAAATGCCGGTTCAAATTTAAGCCGGAGGGAAAGCATTACATCACATATTCAAGATGGCGGCTTATAAAGGGGCCTAATGGTATATGACTAATTACGTCAGGTTATGTAAACCGCCATGAGCAGTCAGGTTATTTAAGCCGCCATGAGTAGTTGGATGATGTCTATTGAGCATTTCAATTTAAGTCGGCAGTTTGAGCCGCCATGGCTAGGTGGATCTAAAAAAATGCAGGTTTTGGCTAAGTGTTACACAAACAAGTTTCATAGGCTGTAGCTATTATTTTGGATCAACGGCTGGTCAGGAAAAGGAAATAAATCTAGACCTAAAAAACTAGTACAGATGAGTTCATAAGCTCTAGAAGGATCTTTTCTTCTAGGTAGGGGGTCTGCTAGTATTGAAATAAAGGCAAAATAGCAACCCCATTGGTTATACGCTGTTTTTAGATCAAAGAGGTTCACGGTGCAAGCACTGAAGATGAACTACGATGAACTACGAAGAACACAGAGAAGTTTAGAAACCCTAATGCGGATCTGAGGTGCGGGAAGGCAAAAACTTACAGGTGAAGTGTAACATCCCAAATTTTCAATTTGGAATGTTATACATAGATCATCATTGCATATCATTTTTTGTTGCATTGTTGGCTCGATCCTAGAAATTCTACACAACTCAAGGACCCACGGAGAGAGTTGGGGATTTCGTTATTTTCTTATTTGGGGTTTTCTCAAATTTTGAAAATAGGATCATTGATTTTATTTATTTTATCTTCAATTATTTCTACTACCAAAATTTCAGAGAGGGAATAAAATGACTTTCCCAAAATAAAGAAATAATGAAGATTTAATAAAAAAATCAAATAAGATTTATTTTGGAGTTTTTCGCCTTTTTATTTGAATTTAGGAAAAATGCGCGTTTTCAAAATTGCATTTAGGACCCAAATAAATGTTTTTCTTGTCCGGCTTGATTTTAGAAGTCGGGGGAAATTTATTTCAGGATTTTTAGAGTCCGTTTAGTATTTCTTTTTATTTTTTCTTCTGCACAGAATTATTTAAAAAAAACGCGAACCGCCTTTGGGCCGTGCCCGAGCGGGACTCCGCTCGGGGGCACACTATATAAGCGCAGCCTCGGAGCCCCCCAGGCCCGCCAGATCCGCGCCGCCGCCAGCCCACTCGCCGCCGCCGGCCCACCCCGCGCCCAAAACCCTAACCCTAGCAGCCAGCCGCCGCCGCCGCCGCCCGCCGTCGCCGCCGGAGTCGTCGACTTCGCCGGAGCCGCCGCCGCCGCCCCGCCGACCCGCCGCCCGAGGTTCGCCGCTGCCTCGTTTTCCGCGCCGGTTTTTTTAGAAAACCGAGCAATTTTTTCTTTGTTTTTTTTTCGGTTTTTCGTTAGATCGGTTTTTTTTCGGTTCGGTTAATTAGCGAGCATTTGCTCGTTCGTTCGTCAGATTAGTTTAGTTAACGAACGTTCGTTCGTTAACCAGTTCGTCGTTTTTCTTTTTCTCGGATTTAATCCGCGATTTTTCTGATCGCGATTCCTGATCCGATTTTCGTTTTAGTATAACTTTTCGCTCGTTTATCGGAATCGGGCGATTCAAGCGCCTGGAGTTTCATCTTGAAGCCCTCTTTCTGAATAATCTACTTAAACAAGTTTTTGCTTCTGTAAAATTTGACTTAGATCCAGATTAGTAAAACGAAGCTGTTTTCTTTCACCGTTTGACTTTCGTTGCTTTGTTTGATTTGTTTCATTTTGCAAACCGGAGTTCATAAGTTGAACATTCTGGTAAGATCTCTTGTTTGTGTTTTACCTGTGCATTAGATGAGTACTTATTGTATGCTTGTTTGTTTGTCTGCGATAGAATACCCGGAGTGCACCGCCTGTTACTTCGAATCTCTAGGTTTCGCGGATCATCAGCAAGGCAAGTAACACTTTGATCATACCTTTTCTACTACCCAGTTTTATGCATTAGATCAATCCTCAAACATTGCATGATTAGGATTTGAGTAAATTGTGGGTTATGGGAAGTAGATGAGGTAGTACCTACTACCTGTTTTATTATCAAACCTTTGGGAGTTACTTCTACGTTTGCTTATTATGCCATGCTATGCTAGTAGACGTGGATTGGGTGAGTGAATTTGCACGACAGATGTGAGAATTTTTAATTAATGGTTTACTTAAGGTGGCAACTTAAACACACATCTGGGTGGATTGAGGCACCTGGTTTCTATCAGGACTTGCCTGTTTTTCTTCAGACCGCCACCCAGGCTCAAAGGGATCATGAGATAATTCAAACTAGAAACTTCCGTGTGCAGCCACATGCTATTATGGGCTCTAGCATAGTTGACTAAGTCATGCGAACTCTTACGGGGTGGACTAGCAGATGTAGGGGATGTAGGTTGGTACGGTCTACCCCTTACGTAAGGTGCAAGCGCTTCTGAAAGACTGTGTCTCGGTCATCCGTTTCTCAAACACCATGTAGTGCGAGAAACGAAACGGAGGAGATCGAGTCATGTGGGGAAAAGTGCGCAAACCTCTGCAGAGTGTATAAACTAATCATGGTTAGCCGTGTCCCCGGTTACGGACATCTTGAGTATCTAGTACTTGGATATCATGTGAATCTCATCATGTTACTTTAATTTAATATTGTGGGTTTTTAAATGAGTACTTTTAATTGGGATTGAGAATGCTGTCAACCATTCTCAATGTTTAACAACCACCATGATAGTTAAATAAATGTATTCCTTTGCAGTAGGGAAAAATTTGGCTTTATGCAAAACTGTAACCATAGAGATTTTCCACCAGCCATATATGCATGTAGTATAGCTTATTCCATTGTTATTCTCTGTGTGTTACATTGCCAGCATATTCCATGTGCTGACCCGTTTTCGGGCTGCAACGTTTCATGTTGCAGACTTTTCAGACGACGAGTAAGATGCTATTAGGTCGTGGTTCTATACTCAGTGATGCCGTTGGAGTTGATGGACTCGCTTATCTTCCAAGCCTTCTGCTGTTATCGTTTTTAGATGGCCTTAAGCCATATTTATTTCAATAATTTCTCTTTTGAGACATTCGATGTAATAAGGATGTGATTGCTACTCTGTTATAAATCCTCCAAGTATTGTGTGGTGTCAGCATTACTGATCCAGGGATGACACTGAGCATAGAGATCAGACTGTTTGAGGTCTAGTCGCTACAAAGGTGGTATCAGAGCACACGCTGACTGTAGGACACGGCCACTAAGCTAAAGCCCTAGATCACTACTCTTTCTTCTCATTTCTGACTCCTCATCTTTTCTATTCTTTAGGATGGCGGATGCAAAGATCAAGTTCACACAACCAGATGAAAACTCACCTTTTGGATATCACTTGAATGAAGCCACTAGATACCTGAACATAGGAGTACCAAGCTTCACCGGGACCTTCAACGCCACTTTACCTGAAGAGGAGCGCTGGAGGATTCAAGTCTACATTCCAGGAAGGACATTTGCACCAGCCACGGAACCAATAGAGTTTACCTTTGATGCACCAACATGGAGCCTAGGAAAGAGCATGGCAGCTCACATTGCCATGGGACGAATTGGAGAAGTTTACCACAACGATCTCAAGAATACTATCTACCAGATTTGTGGGCACCGAGATGAGCATTGGGAGATGATCACCACCAGGAAGGACAGATCAATCGCAGCTTATATTCAAGAGTTAAACCAACACATCCGACGCCAGGAGAATCAGATGTGCGCAGATATGGAGGATCTACAGAAGGCAAAAACTAGGATCATTGAGCTGGAGGAAGAACTCAAGTTTACACACGATGGATATGAGGAGGAAATCAAGACCCTACTGGAGAAGAATGACGACCTAGTTGAGAAGATCGAAGTCTTCATGGGAGGACCAGCCCCGAGAGAAGAGGAAGGAGGTCCCACTTGTCCGGACAATTACATCATCATCGACGACACCGATTCAGATCCAAGTGATGATGACTATGAAGATGAAGCTGGAGCAGATATCATGGAGTCTTCCACCGATCAAGATTTCTAGATGACCACCATATAATAGTGGTATTCCCCCATGTAACTAGAAGTAGTGGAGCACTTTGTAACGATAGTTAGACCGTTGTATGCCCTTGTTTGAATTGATTGGAGTGATATTGTGTGCTTTTGTCTCATGTGCATATGGGTAGTGTTATCTCACTAGACCTCATTCTATTCTTAACTCTCCTCTCCCCTTTAAACCCTTAGATGCCTCCGAGACGCGACCCCGAGTTTGTTTTTCCTCCCGAGATCACTTAGTTGATTCAGCAGCAGAATACCTTGATTCAAACATTGGTACAGAACCAAGGCAACAACAACAACAACCCACAACCACCACCTGTTGACCATCTGGCACGTTTCTTAAGGTTGAATCCGCCGGTGTTTTCCAGTAGCACCGAGCCGATAGTAGCAGATGATTGGCTCCGTAAGATAGGGAGGGAGTTGACCACTTCAGGATGCATAGATGGAAAAAGGTGAAGTTTGCCGCACATCAGCTTGACGGACCCGCAGCAGCATGGTGGGAGAATTTTACAGCCACTTACCCTGTAGACACTGTCACATGGAATCAGTTTCAGCAAGCTTTCCGTACTGCCCATGTTTCAACAGGAGCTATGGCCATGAAGAAGCGTGAGTTTCGCAACTTACGCCAAGGAGGACGGACCGTTGGCCAGTATGTGGATGATTTCAGTAAGCTAGCACGTTATGCCCCAGATGACGTTGCTACGGATGCAGCTAAGCAGGAGAAGTTTCTAGAAGGATTGAATGATGAGCTAAGCATGCAGTTGATGGTAGCCACTTTCAACAACTACCAGGAGTTAGTACATCGTGTTCTTATGATTGAGGGGATCACCAGTACTTCTAGTGGAGAAGAAGGATGGATCATTAAGAATGGTTGTTGATTATCGTAGATTGAATGAAGTAACAATAAAGAACAAGTACCCACTACCAATGATCAATGATCTGTTTGATCGGTTGCACGGAGCCAAGGTGTTTTCCAAGATCGATTTGCGATCAGGGTACCATCAGTTGAAGATTCGGGAGAAAGATATACCGAAGATGGCTTTTACCACTAGGTACGGGCTGTATGAATATACCGTTATGTCATTTGGTCTGACTAACGCCCCAGCCTATTTTATGAACATGATGAACAAGGTGTTTATGGAGTTTTTGGATACATTCGTCGTGGTGTTCATTGATGATATTTTGGTGTACCCGAAGAATGAAGAGGAACACAAGGAGCACTTGCGTTTGGTACTCGAGAAGCTCAGAGAACATCAGCTATATGCCAAGTTCAGCAAGTGTGAGTTTTGGTTGAAGGAAGTTGGATTTCTCGGACATGTTATATCCGGAGAAGGTATCGCAGTAGACCCCACTATAGTTGTCACTGTGACAAACTGGGAAGCACCAACAACAGTTGGAGAGATCAGGAGTTTCCTTGGACTCGCAGGATACTACCGGAGATTCATTGAAAATTTCTCGAAGATTGCAAAGCCTATGACCGAATTGTTGAAGAAAGATACTAAGTTCATTTGGACTGAGAAGTGTGAGACTAGTTTCCAAGAGTTGAAGAAACGTTTGGTTACATCACCAGTATTAATTCTGCCAGATCAGACCAAGGGTTATGAAGTGTATTGCGACGCTTCACGTCGAGGACTTGGAGCAGTGCTTATGCAGGAGGGAAGAGTTGTTTCGTATGCTTCACGACAGCTTAAGCCTCATGAGTTGAATTATGCTACTCATGATTTGGAGTTAGCAGCCGTAGTGCACGCACTGAAAACGTGGAGACATTTTCTCATTGGAAATCATTGTGAGGTGTACACGGATCACAAGAGTTTGAAGTACATCTTCACGTAGAAGGAGTTAAATCTCAGGCAGAGGAGATGGTTGGAGCTTATTAAGGATTATGATATGAGATTGCATTATCACCCCGGGAAGGCTAACGTTGTAGCAGACGCGTTGAGCCGCAAGAGCCATGTCAATACACTAATGACGGGAGAAATACCCAAGGAGTTAGCCGAGGATCTTCATGAACTATGTTTGGAAATAGTTCTGAGAGGCTTCGTAGCAGCATTGGAGATTCAATCTACTTTGATGGATAAAATCAGAGAAGCTCAAAAGGCAGATAAGGAAGTTGCTTCCATTAAGGAAAGGATGAGCAAAGGAAAGGCTAAATGATTTCGTGAGGATGAGCACGATACCTTATGGTTTGAGGACCGTGTTTATGTGCCCAATGACCCGGAGATCAGGAAGTTGATTCTGCAAGAGGCACATGATTCACCATACTCGATTCACCCCGGAAATACCAAGATGTATTTGGATTTGAAGGAAACTTTCTGGTGGACCAGAATGAAGAAGGATATTGCAGAGTATGTAGCAGTTTGTGATGTTTGTCAGAGGGTGAAGGCAGAACATCAGAAGCCAGCAGGATTGTTACAGCCATTGCCTATACCCGAATGGAAGTGGGATAAACTAGGCATGGATTTCATCACGGGATTGCCCAGGACTCGTTCAGGCTATGACTCGATTTGGGTTGTAGTCGACCGTTTGATGAAGGTAGCTCATTTCATCCCACTAAAGACCACCTACAGCAGTGCCAAATTGGCTAAGATATACATGACAAGGATTGTATTTTTGCATGGAGTTCCGAGAAGTATCGTATCAGATAGAGGAACCCAATTCACCTCAAAGTTCTGGAAACAGTTGCACAAAACATTGGGAACTAGGCTGGAATTTAGCACAGCTTTCCATCCACAGACAGATGGATAGACCGAAAGAGTCAATCAGATTTTGGAGGATATGCTTAGAGCTTGCGTTTTGGATTATGGATCAAGTTGGGATGACAACTTGCCATACGCGGAGTTTTCTTACAACAATAGTTATCAATCCAGTTTGAAGATGGCCCCTTTCGAAGCCTTGTACGGAAGGAGGTGCAGAACCCCGTTGTTGTGGGATGAGGTAGGAGACCGCCAGTTGTTTGGACCAGATTTGATTAAGGAGTCTGAACAGAAAGTAAAGTTAATACGCGATAGGCTCAAGGTAGCCCAGTCAAGGCAGAAAAGCTATGCGGATTCAAAACGCAAGGGGACAGAATATGAAGTCGGAGACAGAGTTTATCTTCGAGTATCTCCGCTTCGAGGAGTTAAACATTTTGGAGTTAAAGGAAAGTTAGCGCCACGTTTTGTGGGGCCATACAAAGTTTTGGAACGCATGGGAGAAGTAGCGTACAAGTTGGAATAACCTGAGGGATTGTCAGGAGTTCATGATGTGTTCCATGTTTCACAGTTGAAGAAGTGTCACGCAGAGATGGCTGATATACCACTGAGAGATACTGTGCCACTGGAAGCAATTCAGTTGAAAGATGATTTGACCTATGAAGAGAAACCAGTTAAGATTCTGGAATATGCCAGCCGAGTTACCCGCAGTAAGGTTATCAAGTTTTGCAAAGTTTAGTGGAGCCACCACACCGAGGAAGAAGCCACCTGGGAGCGAGAGGAAGATCTGCTCAAGGCCCACCCTCACCTATTTCTAGCCAACCTGAATCTCGAGGGCGAGATTCATCTTAAGGGGGGTAGGTTTGTAACATCCCAAATTTTCAATTTGGAATGTTGTACATAGATCATCATTGCATATCATTTTCTGTTGCATTGTTGGCTCGATCCTAGAAATTCTACACAACTCAAGGACCCACGGAGAGAGTTGGGGATTTTGTTATTTTCTTATTTGGGGTTTTCTCAAATTTTGAAAATAGGATCATTGCTTTTATTTATTTTATCTTCAATTATTTCTACTACCAAAATTTCAGAGAGGGAATAAAATGACTTTCCCAAAATAAAGAAATAATGAAGATTTAATAAAAAATCAAATAAGATTTATTTTGGAGTTTTTCGCCTTTTTATTTGAATTTAGGAAAAATGCACGTTTTTCAAAATTGCATTTAGGCCCCAAATAAATGTTCATCTTGTCCGGCTTGATTTTAGAAGTCGGGGAAAATTTATTTCGGGATTTTTGGAGTGTAGTATTTCTTTTTGTTTTTTCTTCTGCGCGGAATTATTTAAAAAAACGCGAACCGCCTCTGGGCCGTGCCCGAGCGGGACTCCGCTCGGGGGCGCACTATATAAGCGCAGCCCCGGAGCCCCCCAGGCCCGCCAGATCAGCGCCGCCGCCAGCCCACTCGCCGCTGCCGGCTGTCACATCCCTAGCTCTGGCCTGTCCTATGCTTGCTTCCATGTGTGCATCATGTCTATATTTTTGAAACTTGAACTGAGGAATTTTGGAAGCCTCAAAAACTTAAATAAAAGAGGGGCAAAAACCCTAGAAATCTCATTCATTGCTCCAAAATGCTCTTCTTAAATGTTTGATAATTTTTGGTAAGGGTTCTGGTCCCAACCAAAATATTGAACATTTTTAAGGAATTATTTTTGGGACTTTGGATTTAATTCATTAGCTATTTGAATTTGAATTATATTCATATAATTAGAATATAATTTCAAATACCCCCGGAAATATTTTATAAGCTTTTGGAAAAGTCCATCTAGCAATATAAAATATTCAGAGGAGTTTTTGGCATTGTTTGAATTATTTTAAATTCAAAACAGTGGCAAAATACATTAAAAAAACAAAACAGATCAGAAATAAAAGACAGAAAAGGAGAGCAGAACCACCTGGACTTACCTGTGAAGGCCACCTGGTGGCCCAACAGGACCGGCCCAGCCGGCCCAGCCCACCTCCTCCCCCTTGTCATCTTCCTCCTCTGCCAGGAGGACGAACAGAGGCGAGGCGTGGCGCGCGCCCGAGAGGCCTCGGGCACCTCCTGCTTCCCCCTGGCCACCTCCTGCTTCCTCTCGTCGCCCTGGACCCCGTCCTCGACGCCACACACCCTCCCAGGCCTCGCACTCTCCCCGTGCCTTCTCCCCCCTTTCTCTGGCTCCCTCTCTCCTCCACCGAGCGGAGCCCCGTCGCCACCGACGCCGTCCGCCACGGCCACCACCACCCCCTCTCCTCCCCGACGCGCTCCCGAGCTCCGCAGTGCCTCCCTCGACCTCCTCGACGTCTCACGCGACCAGAAGGGCCCCGAGCAGCCGCCATCGTCATCATCTCCAAGCTTCGGCCCCGGCGCCCTTCTCCGTCGATTCGGCCACTCCGGCGCGCCCCCGAGCGCACTAACCCTCCCTGCAGCCCCGCGGTGAGCCCCTGACCCGATTTCCCCTCTCCCCGTGCCCTACCTCCCTCTCTAGCCGCCGTTCACAATGAGCCGAGATACCCACGCCGCCGGCGATGTCGCCGCCGTCACTGCAGCCAGCAAGGCTCGAAACCGAGCACGGCACCGTGCTCCTAGCATCTTCAGGAGCTCGGCGAGTCCCTTAGCCTTCCCTCCCGTCCTCTGTGGCCTCGCCCCGCTCGAACCCGAAGCTCCGGCCGCCGCACTTGCCATCGCCGTCGTCGGCTCCGGCCACCCCAGCCGCGGCCACAGCCACCGCTGGACGCGCCGCGTCGCGGACGTTCTAATGAGCCAAACCGCGCGCCAAACCATCGCCCCTAGCTCAAATCCGAGCCGCGCCGCCGTGCGGAATGGTCGCCGCCGGCGATACTCCGGCGACCGCCGACGTGGCATGCTTAATTAGTGTTAATGACCCAACTAATTAAACCCACAGCCACTGACAGTGGGCCCCACCCCTGGTCAAACCCCAGTCAGCGCTGGGTTTGACCGGGATTAGCTCCTGTGTCACTGACGTGTGGCCCCCACACGTCAGGTTTGACCTGAGGCGCCCAGTTGACCCTGCTGACGTCACTGTGACGTGGTGCTGACGCCATAATCATTTCTGGATTTAATATATTCAGGAAATTCCAGAAAATAGCTAAAACTTCAATAAATCATAGAAAATTAACCGTAACTCCAAATTAAATAAATTATATATGAAAAATTATCAGAAAAATTCAAGGAATCCATCTGTACCATTTTCATGCATGTTTGAACAACGGTTGTCCTCTGTTTTGGACAAAACCAATAAAGGGCATTTAAATAATCACATATGGAGTTTGAATTTGAATCTTGTATTCAAACCAACCCCATTTAACTTGTTGCTAGTTGCATTAGCTCAAAACACATTCATATTGCCATGTCATAGCATGCATCATTTTGTGCATTGCATTGATTGTGTTTTTCTGTGTTGCCGGTATTTGTCCCCTCTCGATAGACGCGATACCGATGATGTGATCGTTGACACTGATGAAGACTCAATGTTATCTTCAGAAGTGCCAGGCAAGCAAAACCCCCTTGTTCATTCCGATACAATCCCACTCTCTCGCTCCTGCTCTCTTTTACTGCATTAGGACAACAACGATTCATCTGTTACCTGCTGCGGTAGCTGAACCCCTTTATCCTTTGCATGACCTGTCATTGCCACAGTAAATAGATGAAACCCACTAGCATGAGTAGGAGTTGTTTGAACCCTGTTGTGCCTACTCATTCATGCTTGTTTGTCACGCCTGCTACTGCTTAGAGTTGAGTCAGGTCTGATTCATCCGGGATGAATCAGAGGTGTGTGAACATGTCCTACTGTGTGTGAGCTAAGTGTGTGAATACGATTTGGTAAAGGTAGCGGTGAGAGGCCATGTAGGAGTACATGGTGGGTTGTCTCATTGCAGCCGTCCTCAGGAACTGAGTTCTGTGTTTGTGATCCATGATTCAGCTACTACCACGCATTGGGCCCGAAACCAATGGACCCTCTCGGCTTCTTGATCACCCTTGTCCTCTGTCCAGGAGTTGCAAGTAGTTTCTGGTGTTTGTAGTATGCTGGAGGCCGTGCGCAGCGCTGACCGTAGGGGTGGGCTGTGATGCGGTAGGCACATGGCAGGGTAAACCGGGCGCCCGTTTGGTGTCACGGAACCCTGTTCACATCGTTTGGGGCTGTGAGCGAAACTCCGGCCGGATCTCCTCATGGATGGAACCCGAATAGGCGATAAACCTGGACTAGAGACTCGAGTGTTTAGGCAGGCCGTGGACGACACCCACGTTGGGCTTCTGCTTGAAGGTTGCCGAGTACATGTCGTGTAAACGGCGGTAAGTGGTGAGAGCGTGTGTGAAGAAGTACACCCCTGCAGGGTTAATATGATCTATTCGAATAGCCGTGTCCGCGGAAAAGGACTTCTGGGTTGCTTATATCAGTTCATAGACAAGTGAAAGTGGATACCCTAAAATACGCAAGATAAGCGTGAGTGCTATGGATGGCGTTCTCGTAGGGAGACGGGAGCGGTTCCATAGTGGTGTATTGATATGGTGAATATGTGGACTCGTGTGCGCCACCTCAAAAGAGTTACATTGCAGTCGTAGTTTAGGATAGCCACCGAGTCAAAGCTGGCTTGCTGCAGTTAAACCCCACCATCCCCTTTGTTGATAATGATGCATATGTAGTTAGTTCTGATGTAAGTCTTGCTGGGTACATTTCTACTCACGTTTGCCTATTTTATGTTTTTGCAGAGAGACTTCGGTCTCACTAGTAGTTCCGCGTGGACTTCGACGTTTAGCTTGTTACCTCAGCTACGATCTTGTGCCCTCGGCAGGATCTGGTAGATAGTCAGGCTTCTCAGCCTTTTTCATTTATAGTTGTCTGTACTCAGACATGATAGCTTCCGCTTGTGCTTTGACTTGTATGCTCTGAATGTTGGGTCATGAGACCTATGTTTGTAATATCTCGCTCCTCGGAGCCTAATGAATAAATACTTGAGTCATAGAGTCATGTTGTGATGCCATGTTGTGTTTGCACATATCGAGCATATTGTGTGTATGTTATTGAAATGCTTGGTATGTGTGGGATCTGACTATCTAGTTGTTTATCCTTACTAGCCTCTCTTGCCGGGAAATGTCTCCTAGTGTTTCCAATGGTAGCTTGCTACTGCTCCGGAACACTTAGGCTGGCCGGCATGTGTCCTTCTTCGTTCCTATGTCTGTCCCTTCGGGGAAATGTCACGCGATGAATACCGGAGTCCTGTTAGCCCGCTACAGCCCGGTTCACCGGAGTCCTGCTAGCCTAGTGCTACAGCCTGGATTCACTCGCTGATGACCGACACGTTCGATGTTGGGTCATGGATGCCTGTCCCTGTAAGTTTGTGCCACTTTGGGTTTACGACTAGCCATGTCAGCCCGGGCTCCTTATCATATAGATGCTAGCGACACTGTCATATACGTGTGCCAAAAGGCGCAAACGGTCCCGGGTAAAGGTAGGGCGACACCCGTGGGAATACCGTGCGTGAGGCCGCAAAGTGATATGAGGTGTTACATGCTAGATCGATGTGGCATTGAGTCGGGGTCCTGACAGTGTTGGTATCAGAGCTTGACTGCCTGTAGGATTACCAAGCCAAACTGGTCGATGTTGAGTCTAGAAATTCTTTAGTTATATGTAGGGGAATTGATTGTGGGATGGAACGTAAGGCTCTTTTTACTCCTTATACCTCATGGCCTTCTGATCTGAGTCATCATCTTCTCTTCTACGGGGATTAAGAACTAGGCTATCTCTTCTTTCTATTAGGATCATGTGTTACTAATCAGTGGACTTATAAGATTGTTGGATTTAAGTCTCAGTTCAGTTCCTACTACTTCCGTATGTTAATTGTTGATCTCGAAACCTTGATATTGTGCTTCTGAGTGGTTATGCCACCATTTTTGTGAATGTCTCAAATATTTTCTGAGCATTTACAGCCGTTATGCTGTCCGAGTCATCCCAGGTTTCTAAGTAGTCTGATGCATTTGCAAATCCTTTCTTCCCGTTTCAATGTTCCCATGGGCCAGATTAACCACACTAATCAGTGAGTTCAGGTACTCTGTTACCTTGACATATATGTTGGAGATATTATTATGACCCTAGGTGTCTTAGGGGATCATCTAGTAATTTAGCCATGATTTGTGTTCCCAGTGTGATGATTCTGGCCATCATTCTCGAAAGCATCCCGTGATGCTACTTAGTAATAGGTATTCTGTTCCTGGGTTCTTGAACCCGAGATTCACTCTACCTACTTCATGTTGATAGTAATTTCTAGTGCCTTTAGGATATTAGTAACCTTTGCGATAGTCCTTGAAGTCCGTGGTATCTTCTTCTTCCAAATACCATGAACTACTTATGGCAGAAGTTCCTCGTTGAACTGAAATATCACAACAGGATTATTCTTGATGAGTTCTCCATTATATATTGTGGCTCTGCCAGTTCTACCTTTCTGCATGGGTTATCCGGAAGAAATATGTGGAATTCGTTCGACATGCTAAACCATGCATCCACAACTCAGAAAATCGTATGTTCCTTTGAGTTGTCCCTCTTTAGTTGTCTTCTGACCCTCATCTATCAATTGATAGTCAAGAGTATGCATGCATTCGTTCGTCGATGCCTATTACCCTTGTGGTCCGCCAAGCCATTCTATTTCAGAATGAATAGGAGAAACAAACTCCAGTACCTCATCCATATTTAGGATTGGGTCAAAGTAGTTGTGTTCCGCAGATCAAGTTACAATCCAGCTTCTGGTCTGCTCTACCCTGAAGTATTACCTTCTTTATGACAGGAATTTCATGAGAATTGCACCACCTTTTGTGAATTCTTGACATAGTGATACTTCTCGCCATCATTATTCATCCCTCGGTTCCGTGTTGTCGCAACCGGAATGCCGACAAGTGAATCGTGATGTGTGAATTCAATACTCCTAGCAACCTTGTTGCTTGGTAGTTAATGGATAATAATTTCATTCTTAGCATGTTGGTTTTTGAATCATCCTTCTAAGACTGATCGTGCTACCTAGTCCTTGTTCTCGGTGCACTCCTCGATCGATGAGTTAGGATTATTTCAAATCTTCGCTCTATTGATCATATCGTCTTGCCTCAAAAAGCAAGATTGTTCTCGAGCCTAGTAACATATCGGTGCTTCGTGATTTTCCGAAGATCTTCTCGGAAGTATTACCAGGTTGTCACCTGACCGCTGTATTGAGCTCATGATCAAGTTGGTTTCTTGTGAACCACCCTTCTCCAAGAATCTGTGTTGGATATCCCTGAGCTAGTTGGTTAAGCTAGACAACAACTTGGAGAGTTGGAAGATAAAAGCTTGCCTGACTTAGTTCGTTCCAAAGGGATATTCTTGTGTAGGGTGTGCTGAAGAAAGATGATATCTTCATCGATTGGTCCTTGTGATCAGTTGTTGGACCTATTGTCTTATCAATCCTTTGATTTGAGTGTGGGCTATCGTCAAATCAAATCAGTACCAACGATGTTCGTAATGTTGTCTTATTCGTGGTTGATCCCTCGAGCATACTCCATTACATCTTTGGTCTGACCAATGCTATCACCGTGTTCACTTAACTATGGAATTCCTTTTAAAAGGAAACCTAGATGAATTGTTGTTGAGCCCATTGGCATCATCCTTATCTTCTCCATGATGTTGTTGAACATTAAGCTAGTGTTGGAAACTTTTGAAAGCATTTTCTTCATGCTAGCTCATGAAGTATTTGTTTGATGAAAGGAGTGACTCCCTCTTATACACGTGCATTTGGTGAAAGTTGCCGCCGTGATTTTGAGAAAGATTGTTTTGTTTCCTTTGGAATCATCCCAAATCAGTCATGCACACGTGCGAAGTATTCTGTAGTCTGGAGACTTGCAACCTTCATTCTATATGTGTCCCTAGCACACTAAGCCACTGATTGACTTGTTCAAGGAAAAGAAGTCTATGCTTGGGATCTAATCCATGGACTTGCGTAAAGACTTCGATATCCTCGATTATGGTTCCCCACCTGAACTTGGTAGTGTTTTATTATAAGACTACTTTGTGGTCATGCTTGTCCAGGACAGCGTGTTCACATGTGTGTAGCAGAACCAACTCATGTTTTGGAGCTTACTATCGTAGTTCATTCCCCGAGAATTTCGCAACGTCATCTCGTTGATTTGTGTTGCAAACTTTCATTTTTCTTCCTAGACTCGATGAGTCTGGAATATCCTGACACCAACTAGATCTGAATCTCAGGCAGATATGATGGTTTGGAACATTTCCCAAGAACTATAATATTGGTCCCTCGATAACCGGTAAAGTGGATGTCGTGGCCAACACACCCAGCCGGAAGACCTATTATTGTAGTATCTTGTTTGAGGAAGTTGGCCACCTCCCCATAAGGATTTCTTAGGATTTACCTCCGTAACTGTACCTTATGGATTCTGTTGCTCCCGAAGTCCGACCTTTACTTGATGTTCTAGTTATCAAACCATATCTATGAATGGGTTACACTAGCACGTCAAGGAGAACATTAGAAGCGGAGTGCTAAATGTCTCTCGGTCGATCATCCAGATTTTGTTTCCTTAGCCTCGCTAAGGTGAAATCTGAGAAAGTGTTATCTTCCTTTGCATCTGCATCATCCATCATCATTCATCATGGTAGCAAGTTGTGTTGCCAGGACCCTTGACACGGATGTTGATAAAACCTTGATGATTGTGGAAATGCTCAAGTTCTTGAGAGCACGCACAAGCGCTACGTGTTATCATCGGCACTAACTGGGATTCCTCTCAGTTTCCTCGGTTATGCTATGACCTTTCAAACAGTGAATTCACTCGCTATTGTTGGGTTCTTCCCCAGTTACCAGAATCATTCCCAGCATTTGCATTCTGTTCCCAGCTTGCACCACCATTGTGCCATTCTACCGTGGGTCTCTTCCATTTCCGGTGATAAGCAAAATCATCCATTACGTTGCCTTCAACAAGGTAACCCACATCATCCAAGTCTGAGTATGCCATTCTACCGACCCCCTCCAAACGATCGCTCGAGATTTGCCTTAGGCTGATATAGAGAGTCTTAATGATCTCTATATCAAAGGTAATTCTTTTTGCCACTTAAGGGGAGATATCTACGAGTCTCGGTTCCGAAGGTGTCTCGTTGTGGTATCATGGCAACTCAACTCCTCGCTACGTTGACAACCATTCACCACCTTCTTAGGTGTGGAATCGTTGTCCACCTAGTGAACCTTCGTCATCCGTTTCTCTCCACCCCTCTTGATGTGTATCTCGTGTCTCAACCCGAGAGATGGTCCTATGTCTCATTCCGTGAGTTGTTCGATCTTCGAGAAGATCGACCCTTCTAGGGTCTCCTTCTTTCCTCCATGTCATGTTGACAGGATTTCCCAGAGCAGGACTTCAAGACAAAGATGGTGATCGAATCAACATTCCTATGAAGGGCAACCTGGATCGTGAAGATTATGTTAGGTTGCGTTCCCCATCGTCTTACCCTACACTTGAATCTCGGGACGAGATTTTTGTTTAGTGGGGGTGAGTTGTCACATCCCTAGCTCTGGCCTGTCCTGTGCTTGCTTCCATGTGTGCATCATGTCTATATTTTCGAAACTTGAACTGAGGAATTTTGGAAGCCTCAAAAACTTAAATAAAAGAGGGGCAAAAACCCTAGAAATCTCATTCATTGCTCCAAAATGCTCTTCTTAAATGTTTGATAATTTTTGGTAAGGGTTCTGGTCCCAACCAAAATATTGAACATTTTTAAGGAATTATTTTTGGGACTTTGGATTTAATTCATTAGCTATTTGAATTTGAATTATATTCATATAATTAGAATATAATTTCAAATACCCCCGGAAATATTTTATAAGCTTTTGGAAAAGTCCATCTAGCAATATAAAATATTCAGAGGAGTTTTTGGCATTGTTTGAATTATTTTAAATTCAAAACAGTGGCAAAATACATTAAAAAAACAAAACAGATCAGAAATAAAAGACAGAAAAGGAGAGCAGAACCACCTGGACTTACCTGTGAAGGCCACCTGGTGGCCCAACAGGACCGGCCCAGCCGGCCCAGCCCACCTCCTCCCCCTTGTCATCTTCCTCCTCTGCCAGGAGGACGAACAGAGGCGAGGCGTGGCGCGCGCCCGAGAGGCCTCGGCCACCTCCTGCTTCCCCCTGGCCACCTCCTGCTTCCTCTCGTCGCCCTGGACCCCGTCCGCGACGCCACGCACCCTCCCAGGCCTCGCACTCTCCCCGTGCCTTCTCCCCCCTTTCTCTGGCTCCCTCTCTCCTCCACCGAGCGGAGCCCCGTCGCCACCGACGCCGTCCGCCGCGGCCACCACCACCCCCTCTCCTCCCCGACGCGCTCCCGAGCTCCGCAGTGCCTCCCTCGACCTCCTCGACGTCTCACGCGACCAGAAGGGCCCCGAGCAGCCGCCATCGTCATCATCTCCAAGCTTCGGCCCCGGCGCCCTTCTCCGTCGATTCGGCCACTCCGGCGCGCCCCCGAGCCCACTAACCCTCCCTGCAGCCCCGCGGTGAGCCCCTGACCCGATTCCCCCTCTCTCCGTGCCCTACCTCCCTCTCTAGCCGCCGTTCACAACAAGCCGAGAACCCCACGCCGCCGGCGATGTCGCCGCCGTCACTGCAGCCAGCAAGGCTCGAAACCGAGCACGGCACCGTGCTCCTAGCATCTTCAGGAGCTCGGCGAGTCCCTTAGCCTTCCCTCCCGTCCTCTGTGGCCTCGCCCCGCTCGAACCCGAAGCTCCGGTCGCCGCACTTGCCATCGCCGCCGTCGGCTCCGGCCACCCCAGCCGCGGCCACAGCCACCGCTAGACGCGCCGCGTCGCGGACGTTCTAATGAGCCAAACCGCGCGCCAAACCATCGCCCCTAGCTCAAATCCGAGCCGCGCCACCGTGCGGAATGGTCGCCGCCGGCGATACTCCGGCGACCGCCGACGTGGCACGCTTAATTAGTGTTAATGACCCAACTAACTAAACCCACAGCCACTGACAGTGGGCCCCACCCCTGGTCAAACCCCAGTCAGCACTGGGTTTGACCGGGATTAGCTCCTGTGTCACTGACGTGTGGCCCCCACACGTCAGGTTTGACCTGAGGCGCCCAGTTGACCCTGCTGACGTCACTGTGACGTGGTGCTGACGCCATAATCATTTCTGGATTTAATATATTCAGGAAATTCCAGAAAATAGCTAAAACTTCAATAAATCATAGAAAATTAACCGTAACTCCAAATTAAATAAATTATATATGAAAAATTATCAGAAAAATTCAAGGAATCCATCTGTACCATTTTCATGCATGTTTGAACAACGGTTGTCCTCTATTTTGGACAAAACCAATAAAGGGCATTTAAATAATCACATATGGAGTTTGAATTTGAATCTTGTATTCAAACCAACCCCATTTAACTTGTTGCTAGTTGCATTAGCTCAAAACACATTCATATTGCCATGTCATAGCATGCATCATTTTGTGCATTGCATTGATTGTGTTTTTCTGTGTTGCCGGTATTTGTCCCCTCTCGATAGACGCGATACCGATGATGTGATCGTTGACACTGATGAAGACTCAATGTTATCTTCAGAAGTGCCAGGCAAGCAAAACCCCCTTGTTCATTCCGATACAATCCCACTCTCTCGCTCCTGCTCTCTTTTACTGCATTAGGACAACAACGATTCATCTGTTACCTGCTGCGGTAGCTGAACCCCTTTATCCTTTGCATGACCTGTCATTGCCACAGTAAATAGATGAAACCCACTAGCATGAGTAGGAGTTGTTTGAGCCCTGTTGTGCCTACTCATTCATGCTTGTTTGTCACGCCTGCTACTGCTTAGAGTTGAGTCAGGTCTGATTCATCCGGGATGAATCAGAGGTGTGTGAACATGTCCTACTGTGTGTGAGCTAAGTGTGTGAATACGATTTGGTAAAGGTAGCGGTGAGAGGCCATGTAGGAGTACATGGTGGGTTGTCTCATTGCAGCCGTCCTCAGGAACTGAGTTCTGTGTTTGTGATCCATGATTCAGCTACTACCACGCATTGGGCCCGAAACCAATGGACCCTCTCGGCTTCTTGATCACCCTTGTCCTCTGTCCAGGAGTTGCAAGTAGTTTCTGGTGTTTGTAGTATGCTGGAGGCCGTGCGCAGCGCTGACCGTAGGGGTGGGCTGTGATGCGGTAGGCACGTGGCCGGGTAAACCGGGCGCCCATTTGGTGTCACGGAACCCTGTTCACATCGTTTGGGGCTGTGAGCGAAACTCTGGCCGGATCTCCTCATGGATGGAACCCGAATAGGCGATAAACCTGGACTAGAGACTCGAGTGTTTAGGCAGGCCGTGGCCGACACCCACGTTGGGCTTCCGCTTGAAGGTTGCCGAGTACATGTCGTGTAAACGGCGGTAAGTGGTGAGAGCGTGTGTGAAGAAGTACACCCCTGCAGGGTTAATATGATCTATTCGAATAGCCGTGTCCGCGGAAAAGGACTTCTGGGTTGCTTATATCAGTTCATAGACAAGTGAAAGTGGATACCCTAAAATACGCAAGATAAGCGTGAGTGCTATGGATGGCGTTCTCGTAGGGAGACGGGAGCGGTTCCATAGTGGTGTATTGATATGGTGAATATGTGGACTCGTGTGCGCCACCTAAAAAGAGTTACATTGCAGTCGTAGTTTAGGATAGCCACCGAGTCAAAGCTGGCTTGCTGCAGTTAAACCCCACCATCCCCTTTGTTGATAATGATGCATATGTAGTTAGTTCTGATGTAAGTCTTGCTGGGTACATTTGTACTCACGTTTGCCTATTTTATGTTTTTGCAGAGAGACTTCGGTCTCACTAGTAGTTCCGCATGGACTTCGACGTTTAGCTTGTTACCTCAGCTACGATCTTGTGCCCTCGGCAGGATCTGGTAGATAGTCAGGCTTCTCAGCCTTTTTCATTTATAGTTGTCTGTACTCAGACATGATAGCTTCCGCTTGTGCTTTGACTTGTATGCTCTGAATGTTGGGTCATGAGACCTATGTTTGTAATATCTCGCTCCTCGGAGCCTAATGAATAAATACTTGAGTCATAGAGTCATGTTGTGATGCCATGTTGTGTTTGCACATATCGAGCATATTGTGTGTATGTTATTGAAATGCTTGGTATGTGTGGGATCTGACTATCTAGTTGTTTATCCTTAGTAGCCTCTCTTACCGGGAAATGTCTCCTAGTGTTTCCAATGGTAGCTTGCTACTGCTCCGGAACACTTAGGCTGGCCGGCATGTGTCCTTCTTCGTTCCTGTGTCTGTCCCTTCGGGGAAATGTCACGCGATGAATACCGGAGTCCTGTTAGCCCGCTACAGCCCGGTTCACCGGAGTCCTGCTAGCCTAGTGCTACAGCCTGGATTCACTCGCTGATGACCGACACGTTCGATGCTGGGTCATGGATGCCTGTCCCTGTAAGTTTGTGCCACTTTGGGTTTACGACTAGCCATGTCAGCCCGGGCTCCTTATCATATAGATGCTAGCGACACTGTCATATACGTGTGCCAAAAGGCGCAAACGGTCCCGGGTAAAGGTAGGGCGACACCCGTGGGAATACCGTGCGTGAGGCCGCAAAGTGATATGAGGTGTTACATGCTAGATCGATGTGGCATTGAGTCGGGGTCCTGACACCGGCCCACCCCACGCCCAAAACCCTAACCCTTGCCGCTAGCCGCCGCTGCCGCCGCCGGCCTTCGCAGGAGCCGCCGCCGCCGCCCCGCCGACCCGCCGCGCGAGGTTCGCCGCAGCCTCGTTTTCCGCGCCGGTTTTTTTAGAAAACCGAGCGGTTTTTTCTTCGGTTTTTCGTTAGATCGTTTTTTTTTCGGTTCGGTTATTTAGCGAGCGTTCGCTCGTTCGTTCGTCTTAACGAACGTGTTCGTTAGATTAGTTTAGTTAACAAACGTTCGTTCGTTAACCCGTTCGTCGTTTTTCTTTTTCTCGGATTTAATCCACGATTTTTCTGATCGCGATTCCTGATCCGATTTTCGTTTTAGTATAACTTTTCGCTCGTTTATCGGAATCAGGCGATTCAAGCGCCTGGAGTTTCGTCTCGAAGCCCTCTTTATGAATAATCTACTTAAACAAGTTTTTGATTCTGTAAAATTTGACTTAGATCCAGATTAGTAAAACGAAGCTGTTTTCTTTCGCCGTTTGACTTTCGTTGCTTTGTTTGATTTGTTTCTTTTTGCAAACCGGAGTTCTTAAGTTGAACATTCTGGTTAGATCTCTTGCTCGTGTTTTACCTGTGCATTATATGAGTACTTATTGTATGCTTGTTTGTTTGTCTGCGATAGAATACCCGGAGTGCGCCGCCTGTTATTTCGAATCTCTAGGTTTCGCGGATCATCAGCAAGGCAAGTAACACTTTGATCATACTTTTTCTACTACCCAGTTTTATGCATTAGATCAATCCTCAAACATTGCATGATTAGGATCTGAGTAAATTGTGGGTTATGGGAAGTAGATGAGGTAGTACCTATTACCTGTTTTATTATCAAACCTTTGGGAGTTACTTCTACGTTTGCTTATTATGCCATGCTATGCTAGTAGACGTGGATTGGGTGAGTGAATTTCCACGACAGATGTGAGAATTGTTAATTAATGGTTTACTTAAGGTGGCAACTTAAACACACATCTAGGTAGATTGAGGCACCTGGTTTCTATGAGGACTTGCCTGTTTTTCTTCGGACCGCCACCCAGGCTCAAAGGGATCACGAGATAATTCAAACTAGAAACTTCCGTGTGCAGCCACATCCTATTATGGGCTCTAGCATAGTTGACTAAGTCGTGCGAACTCTTACGGGGTGGACTAGCAGATGTAGGGGATGTAGGTTGGTACGGTCTACCCCTTACTAAGGTGCAAGCGCTTCTGAAAGACTGTGTCTCGGTCATCCGTTTCTCAAACACCATGTAGTGCGAGAAACCAAATGGAGGAGATCGAGTCATGTGGGGAAAAGTGCGCAAACCTCTGCAGAGTGTATAAACTAATCATGGTTAGCCGTGTCCCCGGTTATGGACATCTTGAGTATCTAGTACTTGGATATAATGTGAATCTTATCATGTTACTTTAATTTAATATTGTGGGTTTTTAAATTAGTACTTTTAATTGGGATTGAGAATGTTATCAACCATTCTCAATGTTTAACAACCACCATGATAGTTAAATAAATGTATTCTTTTGCAGTAGGGAAAAATTTGGCTTTATGCAAAACTGTAACCATAGAGATTTTCCACCAGCCATATATGCATGTAGTATAGCTTATTCCATTGTTATTCTCTATGTGTTACATTGCCAGCATATTCCATGCGCTGACCCGTTTTCGGGCTACAACGTTTCATGTTGTAGACTTTTCATACGACGAGTAAGATGCTATTAGGTCGTGGTTCTATACTCAGTGATGCCGTTGGAGTTGATGGACTCGCTTATCTTCCAAGCCTTCCGCTGTTATCATTTTTAGATGGCCTTAAGCCATATTTATTTCAATAAGTTCTCTTTTGAGACATTCGATGTAATAAGGGTGTGATTGCTACTATGTTATAAATCCTCCAAGTACTGTGTGGTGTCAGCATTACTGATCCAGGGATGACACTGAGCATAGAGATCAGACTGTTTGAGGTCTGGTCGCTACATGTAGATCTACTGCGGAGGGTCGCCGCCGTTTTCTGGTTCGATTCCAGGTGATGCAGTGGCCTGGGACGAAGATGACGGTGCGCTCTAAGGTGGCGGCGGAGCTCGAGCGGTAGAAGGTCATGAGAGGAGTAAGGCGATGGAAAGAGGGAGAATGAGGAAAGACTGGCCGTGCCTATTTATAAGGAAAGACTTAAGTGGGCATGAAAAACGAGGAGACCGAAGACATGGTTATCCAGCTGCTCCGGCGCCTCGATTTTCGGATGATTATTAAAAGATAAAGATCCGTTGAAATATGTTGGAAAAAGTGTGAATTAATGACAGATGACGTTATGGAGGGTTATCACAGATCCAGAAGATGACGTCATGGCTGGTTATAAACTCTCGTGCAATGAAGAACAGAAGATTTTTTCTAAGTATTGAAGATTGACATGAACCAGTTCAAATCAATCTGGGGCCTAATGTTGGGGATATAACTATTAGGTATGACCCGCCCAGGAGGGGCCGGGTCATAACTATGGATTTTCATAATATGAAGCCCAAGACGATACTTGAAGATGGCGGTTCAGTTAAGGGCCCAAAGCCCAAAGGCGACTTAAGGCCCATAGAGATAAACCACCATATGTATATAACTTGTATTGTAAGGTAGGAATAGAGAGAAACCGAGCCGGACACTATTTATGAGCCGGCCGGGACTCTGTAAGCCGCTGGGTGTCGACCTCCGTATATAAAGGGACGACCCGGCAGCGGTTAAGGACAAGTAAGATCAGATTGAGAACTAGGTCAAGCGAATTCGCTCCCTGGTAATCGAGACATAATCAATCCCACCTCAAACTGGATTAAGCCATTACCTTCACCGCAAGGGGCCAAACCAGTATAAACTCCCATGTCCTTTGTCCCTTTTAACCCCTTTAAGCTTGCTAGTTGCGATGGCTCCACGACTAAGTCCTTCTACTAGGACATCTGCCGTGACGTTTCCATGACAGTGATGATCATATGGATGATGATGTTGGGGGGTCATCATTATTATGATGAAGACGAAGATAGTGATGCCAACCTTGCGGAGTCTATGAGGCATTTTGGTCCCATGGCTAATCTTCGTGACAATATGGCCGAAGGAAAAGAGTGGATTCTTGATTGTGGATGTACCGATTACATGACCGGAGATAAAGGCATGTTCCGTGAACTTGCTCGAAATGATGGTCCACGCAAGTATGTCACTTTTGGAGACAAGTCCAAGGGTAAGGTAATTGGCTTTGGTAAGGTGACCATTTCCAATGATAGCTCTATACAAAATGTCATGCCCATTGAATCTCTTGGTTACAATCTCCTTTCCATATCTAGACTAGCCGATTTTGGTTTCAATGTTCTATTTACCAAAGTAGATTGCCAAGTGTGTCGAAGAAATAACCATAATATGGTCTTTACCGGTATTCATAGAGGTGATCTATACATTGTTTAATTCACTAAAAGAGCCAAACCTCGCACTTTTTTAATTGCTAAATCTTCTAAAGGATGGTTATGGCATAGACGGTTAGGTGATTTGGGCATGCGAAATCTTGATAAGCTTATTAAAGGTGATCATATCCTTGGTGTTAAAGATGTTCTATTTGACAAGGATAGACTTTTGTAGTGCTTGTCAAGCAGGAAAACAAGTTGGAGGAAGTCATCCCGTGAAGAACATCATGACCACGAGAAGACCACTTGAGCTACTTCACATGGATCTTTCTGGTCCCAATGCTTATAAGAGCCTTGGTGGTAACTCATTTGGTTTGGTCATTGTTGATGATTTTTCAAGATTTACGTGGGTGTTCTTTCTTGATGATAAATCGTAGGTCCAAAAGATCTTCAAGAAATTCGCCAAGAAGATCCAAAACCAATTTGAAGTAAAGATCAAGAAGGTTCAAAGTGAAAATGGAACAAAAATGTGGATACGTTTCTTGATGAAGAGGGGATTTCACATGAGTTCTCGGCTATGTACGCACCTCAACAAAATGGAGTTATTGAGAGGAAGAATCAGACACTTAGCTAGATGGTGAGAATGATGCTAGAGGAATACAAGACACCAAGACACTTTTGGGCGGAAGCGGTTGAGACAACTTGTCATGCTATGAATCGACTATATCTTCACAAGCTTCTCGGCAAGATGACATACGAGCTACTCACTGGTAACAAACCCCAAGTTGGATACTTTCGAGTATTCGACTCCAAGTGTTACATTCTTGATAAGCATCGTCATTCTAAATTTGCTCCTAAATCTCATGAGGGTTTCCTACTCGGTTATGGCTCAAATTCTCACACCTACCGTGTCTACAACAACTTCACCTGAAAGGTTGAAGAAACTGTAGATGTGAAGTTTGATGAATCTAACGGCTCGCAATTAGAGAAATTGCCGATTGATGTAGGAGACAAAGATCCTTCGGAAGCAATTCAAGACTTGTCTATTGGCAAGATTCATCCAACAGAGGTGAAGGAGAGTATTTCGTCCATTCAAGTGGAAACCTCAACTTCACATCAAGGTGAACCACAAGTTGACTTGGAGGCATCCACAATTGGAACTCGTCTAGATGAAGGAAATGAGGAAGTACAACAAGATGATCCACCTCGACCTCCTTCTCCAGCTTGACAAGAGAACGTTAATGCCAAAAACAATGAAGAATAAGAAGATGGTGATGAGGATGTTCCAACTCTCCACAAGTTAGAGCAATAATCTCAAGAGATCATTCCATCGAACAAATCTTCGATGACATCCAAACCAGTAGAATTACTCGCTCTAAAACTCATTTGGCTAACTTTTGTGAACATTACCCATTCATTTCTAGCATTGAACCTATGAAGGTTGAAGAAGCCCTTAAGTATTGGTATTTGATAAATGCTATGCACGAAGAGCCACACATCTTCGAGAGGAATCAAGTGTGGACATTGGTTGGAAAGCCCAACGACAATCAAAATGTCATTGGAACATAATGGGTGTTTCAGAATAAGCAAGATGAAGATGGACAAGTTGTATGCAACAAGGCTCATTTCGTTGCTCAAGGCTACACTGAAGTCGAAGGTATGGACTATGGTGAGACATATGCCCCCACTACAAAAAAATACACTTCCGTGATGATAGGTGTTTGTCACAGTAGGTCATGTTTTCTATCATGCATGTACACTCATGATGATTTTATGACAGAATCAAGAGAGTCATACCTATGTTGTCGTAGAAGTGTTCCATGACATTACCAAAATTATCATCATGGAAGCGTCCACTTCCATGACAATAAATCGCGCGTCATAGAAGTGCTTTCGTCAAGGGTGACCGACACATGGTCCACCGTAATGATACGCTATTAAGCTATCGGGTCCAGTTTTGGATCCGATAACGCATTAAAAACCCCGACCAATGGGGATTTTTCTCGTGTAAAATCATCATTGGCTGGAGGAAACACGTGTCGACTCACCGTTGGGACAGATGTCATCCACTCATTGGACCAAAGGCACCTATAAGACGTCAACACGTGGCACGACCCAACAGAGGTCCATTCCAGTGAAAAGGCCGGCCCATTTCACTTGGTCAAAATGTGGCAGGCCTGCCCACGGAAAGCCTATTAACGGCATTTTCGCATATAGCCTATTTATAGCCTGCTAACCCAGGGCCCGTTACGACCTATTCGAATTAGGCCCAGTAGCGTCATCTGGGCCGTCCAATATGACTCCAGCAAGTTTTAACTTCTGGCCCATATGTGGCCCATGACGTCTTTCGGCCCATATGAGGCCCTTTGTAACTCTTGGCCCATTAACGGCCCGTGGTGAAACTGGCCCGTAATGAACAGTGTATCACTTTATACCCATTAACGGCATGTGGTGAAACTGGCCCGTAATGAACAGTGTATCACTTTATACCCATTAACGGCCCATTATTCCGTTGGGCCGTTTCCGGCCCATGTTAACTTTTGGCCTTCTCAGGGCCCATTTATTCTTGGGCTCATTTCCAGCATTCGTTTACTTATGGCTCGTTACTATCATTTTCTACTTGTGGGCCAAATTCAGCTCGTGGTTACAGTCGGCCTGTTTGTGGCCCGTTAATACGTTGGACTATTTTCGTAGCGTCATCAAATACGTCCGATTAATGACGGCCCGATATGGTCGGCCCATGTACGGACGTTTCCAACTCTAGCTTGTTTACGGCCATAATGCGGTCTGTTATTGGCCCATGTTTGGCCAACTGATCATACGACCCGTAGAAGGCCCATTGATGATACGGCCCATAGAAGGCCCATTGTGTCTACGGCCTGTAGAAGGCCCATTGTGTCTACGGCCCGTAGAAGGCCCATTGTTTCTATGCCTCGTAGAGGGCCCATTGTTTCTACGGCCCTTAGAAGGCCCATTGTTTCTACGACCCGTAGGAGGCCCATGTTAACTACAGTAAATATGTAGCCCATGGTTATTGTGGCCTAGTTTTAAAAAATAGGTTATTGCAGCCACTAGCAAACCGCAGAAAAATAACTGCACTGACTACAAGCAAACAAATAAACAAGACAATAAGGAAATAAATAAGCAAGCAACTTACGCTAGGCTATCACAGCTATTATAAAGATTACATCCACTGGGCATCAAAGTTCGCCACTAGTGCAAATATAGGGAACAAAGCAGCATATAAACGCCGCAGCAAAACAAGTCCAGAACTCAAACCACTTCAGAAGAGCTCAAGGAACAATATCCCGGGTACCCATAATGCTAGCAAGATGCTTAGCAAGCTTATTAACTTTCTCTTGTTTGGCGCTTAAATCCTCCAGCATTTGTTGTTGCACCAAAATGTATGCATCTGAATTCTGCAAGGACTTCCTCAGTCCTTTGGCTTCCTGTCGCATAATATCTGATTGATGTCTTTCGACTTGAAGTTGAGACTCAAGAAGCCGAACTGATTCAGGCAGTGAGTTCGAAGAGCTGGTGCCAGTAGTAGTAGCCAGTAACTCGAACACAACATCAAGACAAGACTTGGGGTTATCTCAGTTTCTTCAGTATAGTTTTTCTCAGCTTTCGTGGAAACCAATAGGGATGTCTCACTATCTTGAACCTTATCTACATTACTTCCTTTACCATTGCATAACGAGGTACTCTTCTCCAATATTTTATCTGCGTTCTAAAAGAGAAACAAACAAACACATCACTGGTTTACAATGTAGTATATGAAACTCATTTTGGTAAACCAGTTCAGTAGTAAAGTGGACAAGATAACAGCATGAAACAAACATACATCTATGTAGTATGGTCACTGTATGGTCTATATCATTCTAGTTTATGTTGCCAAATCAAGATAGATATAGTTCGAATCATATCTATTTAAGACAAAGCAGCATAGACAGAATATAAGTGTGGGAAACTACACAGCAATAACAACACTTCTAATGTGCATGGCATGAGAACATAATTGTTTATTCAATTGAAACTGAAATCAACATAGAGCAAGTTACAACAGCAAACACGTTAAAGAAACAGGTTTAAAACATACCTGTTGCGCCATTGGAGTTTCTATTGCATCCTTCAAATTTGAAATTAGTTGGTATGAGTAAATACAGTGATGCAAGAGCAAATTAGTATGAACCATAGCTACGGAACCTGACCTAAGAACAATTCTTCTTCTTCTTTAAGCGTTGACTTGGGGTTCGGAGTGGTGGTCCTCGTGCTTTGTGCACTACAGTTGACTTACTAACTGCTCGTGTTTGGGTGCTCTGTGGTGGAGACGGTGTTGTGTCAACGGGAACTGGGTTACTATCTGCTGGGGTTGGGGTTAGAAGGGGTGTAGCTGGTTCTCTGTCCAACTTGGTAGGGGTACAATCTTCATGAGTCTGGGTTATGTGTGGTGGGGCTGGTTCTTGGGCAAGGACAACCGTGGTTCTATCTGCATCAGCAAGTAGCACGATCTTTTCTAAAGACCGTGTTTTTACTCCCACAGATACTGCCATCACCCCCTCCAGTTGAAATGGCTGATAAACAAGAAAAGTAATTGAATGTACAGACATTGTAAGATAGACAGGTGCAATGGATAGTAGGGAAGAAAATAGGTCATGAAATAATTCGCATTTATATTGTCTAACCAAACAGATTAGCAGGACATAATTTCACATATATGATGGCTAAGTAAACAGGATAGCATGACACAATTTCACATGTATGATGGCTAACTAAACAGGATAGAATGACATACTTCAAAATATGATGACTATGTAAATAGGATGACATGATATAACTATACGATGTGTCTATTAAAGTGGTTGGCATGCCATAAATCACAAACATGCTGTCGATGGAAACATGATGGCATGATATAATTCATGGATAGAATGACATAATTCAAAATATGATGACTATGTAAACAGGATGAGATGATATAACTATAATATGTCTTTAGAAAATGGGTTGGCATGACATAATTCAGATACATGCTGTCTATGTAAACACCATGACATGATATAATTCAAATATATGATTTGTATACTAAGGAAGTGAGCAGAGGGCAATCGCATATATGATGTGTCAACTAAGGAGATGGCATTCAATATTGTGTATATGATGTAAAACCTAAGCATTGCAATACAACATATGCATGATATGAGTAATATAACCCTGCCAAGTTTGAGCATACACCTCAGGGCGATAATAGGACTGGTCATCTGACTCTGAATCCTCCTCTGGGGAGCTATCTGGAACCAGCAAGATATCTGCTTCAGCAGGTAGCATTGTTTGCTCTGAAGACCTTGTTTTCACTCCAGATTTCTCCATCACCAATTCAAATGGCTGATGCACAGGAAGAGCAGTTGAATATACAAACATTGTCGACAAAAGCATGAGAAATACAAAAAAGGATGGCATGATATAATTCACATATATGACGCTTGGCTTAATAGCATGGCATTGCATAATTCACATATATAATGCCTTGCAACAAGATAGCATTGCATAATTCGCATATATAATGTCTTGCAACAAGATGGCATTGCATAATTCACATATATGGTAGTTAGACACTAAATAGGTGGCATTCACACAAAGCATGTCTAAACTAAGCAAATGACATAGCAATGCAAGATACCATACTCACGATATGAGCAACATAACCCTACCAAGTTAGAGCATGCACCTCAGGGGGGGAATAGGACTGGTCATCTATCTCTGAATCCTCCTCTGAGGAGCTATCCCTAACCAGCAAGACATGCGCTTCGTCAGATAGCATTGTCTGCTCTGAAGACCTTGTTTCCACTCCAGATTTTTCCATGACCGTGCCAAATGGCTGATGCATAGGAAGAGTAATTGAATGTACTAAAATTGTTGACAAATTTAACACGTAATAAAAAATGATGGCATGATATAATTCACATATAAGATGACTGGCTAACCAGGGTGGCATTGCAAAATTCACATATATGATGCCTGGCTAAACAAGATGGCATTGCATGATTCACATACACGATAAAGAAACTAAACATATGGCATTGACACAAACCATATCTAAACTAAGCAAATGACATCTTTGATGTATATAGTAAGCAACGCAAGGCACCATATGCATGATATTACCAACATCAGCATGCCAAGTTAGAGCAAAGACCTCATGGGGTAAATAGGAGTGGTCTTATCCTTCTGAATCCCCTTTAGAACAGTTAGCTTCCTCTTGATTATGATCCGAAATGGGTGGAGGGGGGCTGCCTTTGCACCCACCGTGGAGCGACGTCTGCATGAAATTTTATTGCCACGCAAGGCTCGTCTCTTTTGCTCTACATGTTCAGTTCCATTGTGTACAATAACTGACATGTGAAGGAATAAAACATAGTGAGATTATGTAAGGAGTGCATGCACAAATCCAGAGTGATAGTAGCAAATTATGGATTGACCCAAAACCAATGATAGCAGGTAGATAATAGCTTTAGTTAAAAACTACAGATAATGGCTCCTTTAATGTTTGTTTGCACCCAACATGAAACTCATAGTAGACACCCAAGATTAACCAGATAGTAGACAGATAGTACTGATTGCTGCCCCAATATGTACCCCACAACTATTTAAAAACTCAAGTTTCAGCATTAGTTTGGACCTAACTCGGGGTCTAATAGGTGAACACGAAGATAAAGTAGCATGTCATCATTTAAGCGATGCATAACGTAAGCAGACACGAAAGAGTGTGACCTCTCCTGCGGACCAACGTAGTCCTCAAGGTCATCTGCTCAGTTGATGCTGGTAATGTAGTTGTTGTGGCTGCCGGCGGCGGGGAAGAAGATCTGAGGCGGCGAAAGATAGTCCGGAGAGCGGGTCCCTGCTGTGGTGAACCCTTCCGTCGTTGGAGCAGCTGAGCTGGGGTGGAACACAACGCCGTAGGAGCAGGACAAACCACATAAGGTTTCCTTTGACACATATCTGTAACAGAAGTAATTGTGTAAGGGCTTGTTTGAATTTGTGGATTCCAACAATGCAGGGATAGGAAATAGACAGGAATAGGATAGGAATGCATGTGCAAAACAAAGAATTTAAAAACACAGGATTTCTACCAATCTGGGTTTTGATTCACAAGAATTGGAAGATCACAGGATGCAAAGAAGCATGGTGAGATTAAGTTAAACCACAAGAAAATGTACGGTTATAATGCTGTTATGCTACTATCTCTTAGTCTTGTGCTTCATGAATAGGAATTTGAAAAGGAGGACAAGTAGAAATTAAAATTCCTACGGTTTTTCTTTCAAGGAGACACTAAAGGAACAAATCCTACAGTTTTCCTTTGCTCCATTCCTTTGAACCAAATTCATGAATAGTAGTACCATAGGAAACTTTCCAATTCCTATGTTTTTCATTCACTTTTCCTTTCAAGCACTAGCGGTTCTAGTAGGCAAGCTTGAGCAAGGAAAATCATACACTAAAAAAATGTTTCTATGCTACTTCTATTACTTTGGACCCAGGCCACTGCCCTACTAGCTCAACTCCCAGGCCCATCAACAAATGCACAACTCAAACACGCAGAGATAAATAATGATGGCGTTCAAGAGAGTCCATCACGGATAGCTAAGTTTCCTGGTACCTCACTGATTGTCATATAGTAGGCTAAAATAATCGTATTTCACGTTACTACATGTGCTTAGTGGACAATATATATAACATGTAGAGTAAAAAAGAGATGCAACAAGTGTACAACATCTTTGGCGAAGCCATGTCGATGTCAGCGTGATTGGGTTGGCCGGTGAGGATGCTCCGGCTGACTTGGCTATGGGAGGAGGGGAAGAAGATCTTAGGCGTCTGGAGATGGAGCCCGAGGTACTGCTCCGCTGTGATGGAGGGTTTCATCGTTGGAGCAGCTCCAGTGAGTTGTACGAGGCTGAGGCTGAAGCAGTACAAGAGAGACAATGTTAACCTGAGTGAAATTCTAATAGCATCTCCAATAGATGACATAAAATACATAACCACAAAGTGCTAGATGTAAAATACATCAGCTGCTCATCTCTGAACTTAACTGTCGAAACTGAATTTAACTGCTGAAACTGAACTTAACTGTCAAAACTGAATTTTGCTGTCGGAACTGAATTTTACTGCCGAAACTGAATGCACTAGAGGTGAGGCAACATGTCAGTCGATTGACTTTTTCATCTCTGGTCAATCGATTTTGCAACCGTTGGATACAAAATCAAGGGCCTGAAGTTCATCTTCAACCTCCACCCCTGAGCCGCTAGCCACCAATGGCCAAATAGCTGCCCCCCGCCGCCAGTGGTGCACTGCCCCGCCCGCCCCGAAAACACTCCCCACCGCCGGTCCGCCGCCGTCCTGGCCATCCCTCTAGTCCCCCTGTGCCGATCTTTTTCTCCGGCGATCCCCACGCCACCGCCCCACCACCGCTGGCGACCACCACCCCCACCCTGAACCCTAAGATAGATAGTAGGGTACCTGTCCGGCGAGCCCCCCTCGCCGTTGTGGCTAGTTCTTCCTTAACTCCGGCGAGCCCCCCACCCCCTGAAAATTGACTGACCCAAAAGTCGATTCAGTCGACTGAAGTGTAGCTAAATCAGAGCAGCATCGCAAGCAAGAACAAGAGCTATAACAGCAGTGCGAGCAATAGCAAGAGCAAGAGCAAGAGCAAGAGTAGACCAGGCAAGGGACCAAGAGCAAGAGCAGAGTAGCAGCACGAGCAAGAGATAAAGCAGCAGCAACTCCTACTGATGTGGACGTCGCCGCCTAGGGATTGAAGCCGTGGAGGAAGTGGCTGGCGACGCCGCCGTGGATGGAGTTGTGCGGTGTTGGCTCAGGACCGAGTGCCGAAAGCACTGTGAGACCGAATCAAGAAGAAAATTCGGTGATTAGTGTACAACCTATTTGGTGACGCCGATTAGGCCGCAACTTTATCCGAGGAAACAGTGATGATGCTACTCTTCCGGTGGTGCAAGTGAAGACAGTGGTGTGGGAATGGAGGTGGCGTGAAAGACAAGGGGAACATCGGGGCAGCTCCTTGGAGGTGGAGGACGGGGTGGCTGAACCGGCGGGACAGAGATCGACGATGGATCCTCATCCGGTACGATGGATGAGGGACGTCGAGGTGTTGCTGTGGACGACGTCGTTGGGGAAGAGGCTCCGGCTGGGTGCCGGATGGAGGAGGGTGTGGGGCTTCGTGGGTTTTCGCGGCCTCGGAGTACGAATAGGTGGGAAGATGGGATGGGAGTGGGGAACCATGGCTTAGGGACGCGCTTGTCAGAAATGTGGGGTAAGTTACGAAAGTACCCCCATCGATTTGAGGCGGTTCTTTCAGTTCAGGGGTATCACGGGCATTTCGCATGTCGGGATTTCACATGAGGTGGGAGTTTTCGCGCGCGTTGTAATTTTGGAATAGCAAGGTGCAGGTTGAGATGGAGGGAGTTATCGGAGCACAACGATACAAAGATATATCTTAAATATTTCGGGCTAACAAGGCGCAGGTTGAAGAGGCGGGAGTTTTGCAGCTTGATAGGCGAAGACGCTAGCTTGAAATTTCGGCATAACATGTACAAAAAAAGAGAATTCGCACCTCATCACTAGAGAGAGCCATGTCCCGTTTTACTATATTACTAGAAATGCATTCAAATACAAAAAGAAATACTAAAAAAATTGGGACAACAAACATAACGTGTACAGTACCAAAACAATTTGCACTTCCCTCAACAATAAAAAAAAATGTGTGTTGTCTAGCATATGGACTAAATTTGAGTACATTTTCCCTGTTTGAATGGGATTGTAATCGGGTTAGTTATACAACCATCCAAATATTATCTTTACAACACATGACATGAATATAGGAGAAGTAAATTCCTATATCAATGTGAACTTCATGTACATATGATCTCAAATTCAAATATATGTATCCATTTTGTGTTGAATTCAAATCATAGTACATGTATGCTTTTTTTAGATGTTCGGAATCTAAACCATGTACGATATACTACGTACAATGTGTTTAACACACACAACACACACACAAACACCATTTAGACTAGTAAGGTACACGTGCATTGCACGCATGAGATTTGGCAACCAAATTATGAATAAATACCACATTATAGCATGTAAGCTTTGAGTCATATATGCATGATGTAGATGTTCGTTTAATTCTTATAGTTCATTTCATTCAAATCATCTAGTCTTTATAAGAAAGCTAATCTATTTTAAGATTCGTGGAATTGTGCATTGTAAGGCATAAAGTAAAAACAAATAATGGAAAATCGTGTAGAAAAAGATTTGGGCAATTCTGATATGGAAGATTCTAGAACAAGGAAGAAGTGCTTGTGTTTTGAGGTTTGTGCATTATGCTTAAGTTCAACCATGGAGTCTTCTAAATTGTACATGTGGCAAAATCTGGTGGAATCTAGAGGATATCCAATGGCCAGTAATGCTCAAATTTGCCATCTCTGCACCATCGGATTGGCCTCATCCAACGACAATCTTTCAAAGTTAAAGTTATCCGCACACTATATAAAACATATATGATATAATATATATAGGGGTATAGATATAGATATGTGATGCGAAAGCCACCCATCATCTCCAATTAGAATAGTGTGTCCATGCACGGATGCAATGTGGCCAAACAATGTCTGCCATCGGTATCTCAAATTCAAATCAGTTTAACCTTGTTCAATGTGTATACATTACAACATGCTCGTTTCCAAACCACACCGTGTAGATCTCCGTTATATTCATGCATGCATGGGTTTCAAACATCATGATCTCTTATTCAAATATTTGAATTCAACTTTACTTTCATTATGACCTCACCTAGTCTTTTACACCCACATAGTCGTCGTCTCTTTATAATTGTACCACTAACTTTCTCTCGTGCATGCATGCACACACACTACCAGTCGGCATTATCCATCGCACACATGCAATCTTTTTCTTCAAGTCGGTCTCCCATGTAGGGACACACACACATCCCCCTCTCCATCATATCGGGCATTCTTTATCTCTCACGTGCATGCGCAACGATCGATGTTCCTCTATGTGTGTGTGTATATAGCTAGGTCTTTCATAGTTTTCCACACAAACCGATCAATCTATATATCTAGTGAGGTCTCACCCTCTTTCCCACGTCCACATGGATCAATCTATACCTCTCTATATAGGATTACATATATAGCTAATACACCCACATTAATTATATATCCAACGTCCCCCTCTCATCATACATGCCTTCCGTTTCATCTCTCAGACGTGCGCACAATGGTGAAGGTAGGGGCAGCAAGGGCCCTGCCCCCCCTAACATCACTATATATCAAGGCTAATATGAATGTGATCATCAGACAATTGCTGGTAAAAATGGTTTAATTTGATGAATTGGCCCTCCTCATAAAGGATTAGCAATGCTTGGCCCCCTAGCTCATTTATTTTTCATGGCTCCGCAGCTGCGCGCAACGCTCGTTCTCGCCCCCTCTCTCTAAATATCGATCTCGCACTTGTGCACTCCTTCATAGTCTCCCTCCACTCGGACCCTCGCGCCATCTTCTAGCCCCCACCGGATTTTGCGACATGTACAATCTAGCAGACTCCATGGTTGAACTTAAGCATAATGCACAAACCTCAAAACAATAGTGGTTCTCCTTTGTTCTAGAATCTTCTGTATCATAACAGCCCAAACTTTTTTCTAGTTGAATTGCCATTATTTGTTTCTACTTTATGCTTTGCAACACACAATTACATGAATCATAAAATAGCTTAAGGGATTCTTTGAATCAAAGGATTCTCGAAGGAATTTTGGAGGATTCTAATCCTTAGGAATTTTTCCTATCTTGGTTGTTTGATTCGTAGGATTATAAACCACAGGAATTTTTCCATATGATTCATTTGCACTAGATTTCATAGGAAACATCCCATCCACTTAAACCTATTTGAAAGAATTCCGCGTTTTTCTATGCACAATCAAACACTCGTATAATCCTGTAGGATTCAAGACGACATTCCACTCTAATCCCATGTTTTTCTTATTCCCGCGTTTTGGAAATCCTACGAATCAAAGAGGCCCTAGCTTTTTTATAAAAAATAATTGATTTTGAATTAGATGAACTATAAGAATTAAACGAAGGTCTACATCAGGCATATATCACTCAGAGCTTACATGCTATAGTGTGGTATTTATTCATAATTTGGTTGCAAAATCTGATGCGTGCAATGCACATGTACCTTACTAGTACTTGGAGTATGTGCAAAACACGTAAATTAGAATTCCAATGGCACGCTACACAGTGTCTCTCTTACAGTTCATGAAGCCATGTGGCACATGTGGAGGCGTTGTCGCAACCTCCTTGTGTGGATTGATCACAGTGACGTGCTGCTGGTTCCAGAAGAATGTACTCGTCCTCTCTGAGCCACACTGGCGGGACATGCACGAAGCGAAGATGTGCACGCACGCCACGCACGCACTCATTCCCTCACATGCACATGCGGGTACACGAGCGGACGCAATTTTGTACCAAGATCCACCCCATGTGATAATTTGATGTGTGTAAAGTCCTTCACTTCATTGATGGTCATTTAATACAGCGCATGCAAATTGAGTGGACGTGAGGGCGGAAGAAAGACATGACTACTCCAGTGCGCACATGCAAGTAGTTAGATCATGGGTTGGTAGTAGTACTTCCATTGGTCTACTTCGTATTTTATGCCAATTTTTGGTAGTAACATAATATTTACGTATTTGAGCAGTGTAGTCTACTTGAAATTTATGTTCCACTAAACTCATCGGGAGCTGTTTCGGGCCTCGAAACCAAAACCATCAATTAATCTTTACCTTGTTCCCATCACATTCAAAAGTACTAGTGCTAAAATTAAGTGCAAGCCTTCTCACACCTACTAGTACGTACCAAACCTGAACGTGTTCCCACTATGAAGGTATTAATACTAGTGCTAGTTCTTAGGTTATAAAAAGGGGAACTACCTAACCGAAAATTACTCTACCTTTCCTCCTCATAAGTCCTTCTTCTTCGTCCGTCCTTGCCATGGCCGGTGTGCAGAGCTCTAGGTCGAGAAACATTCATAATAATGGAGCGACAACCAAGGCTGCGGAAAAAAAAGAGGGCTCGCCGCCACGCAGAGACCTCGAAAGATCTCTCACGGGCAGGCGATGGCTCCCAGGAGCGCCCTAGCCGCAGAGGCAAACATGCCGAGCTGGCGGCGCTGGAGTCGTTATCCCTCGACGGCATGCCCGATCAGCTCAATAAGCACCTCAATAAGGAGAAGGAGTTCATCCACGGCTTGGTGGAGCTGCTGAAGGAGAGCCTCAACAACATGCCCGCTGAGCTCAATAAGAAGGGGGAGTTGACTGCCGGCTTGGTGATGTTGCTCCCCAGGTTGTCGGCATATTTATACGAGCAGTCAAATCACAAGGCCCCGCCTTCTAGCAGTAATGATCCGTCAAATCACAAAGGCCCTCGCCTCTCGTGAAAACGACCAAGCTAGACTGCCCCGCCCTCTAGCCTTTTAAAAAATGTATACTTTTGTACAGTAGTAGTATCGATGGATTGCGCCATGAAGAAAAACTAACAAGATGAAATTAAATAAAAAAGGTGGTACATATAGAGAGCGCTTGTCGCCAAATTATGCATATAGTACTATTAAAGAAATAAAGAAATTAGCATACCTATTTAATTCTTGGGTTCTTATTATTTATGCCACTAGTTGTGTATCACTACTCAGTTTTGCCATTCGAAGTTACAACTACTCAAAAATGCTATCGATCTGTGAGATGCCTGCTCAAAAATGCAATTAGATATCTCAAAAATGCCATCGTTAAGTTAGATGTTTGCTCAAAAATGTCATTGGACATTGTTATTTTCACGTCAAACCCGTTGACCATTTTACATGAGAAAAATAAGCCAATTCTCACAATGATAAGTGTGGCCCCGCTTGTCAGGAGTAACCAAGCAAATAATTTTACAGGAAAATAAGAACGCTGTTGGGATCAAGTAGGCCCCACACTTTATTTTATTGTACTGAGATAGAGGGAGAGCTGGCATGTTGGTCCATTGGTATTTATGTCATTATAACATGGCAAAAGAGATTTGAATCACAATAATGGTGTCCAGCACAACACAACCCTCAAATAAAACTAAGCACCCTGGAATTCTTTGAAAAAACTAAGCACCCTGAAATTCTTTGACAACTAAACTACTGGCTATATGATGTTGGCCATATATATTGTACGTATATAATGTGAAGAAACAAGCGGTAGTACTATACCAACTAAAATATGAAATGTAAGAAATATAACAAGAAGAAAAATAACATAGTTCTGCCGGGGGCTCAGCACATCACACCCCTCAAATTAAACTAAGCACACCTGAAATTAAACTAAGCAACTATTCCCGTAGACACTACATTAGAACCACCATGAGCAATGACACTACCACCTTACTCGGAGTCCTCGTCCATGTCCTCAACTTCGTCCTTGTCCCTCTTCCTCTTGGCCGATACTTCTTTGCTTGAACCGCACACTTGGCTCTTGCTCTTCATCCAACCCTTGTAGATATTGAAAGAAAGGTAGCCATCCATTGCAGCGTACTGGATGTGGTTTATATCTAGTACATTCCACTGCCATGCATGATGATGAAACGTGTGCAGAGGTTTCTCCAGTTTACCATATGAAGGATGAACCATGGCTCCTTCCAGGGTTAGCATTGAAGGCTAATCACGGGAGGGCAGCATCTGATTCTTCTGGAGGTCGAAGGGGTTGCCTACAACGAATTTGACTAGGCCGTCCTTGAGGAAGTTCTTAAAATCCTGGCACTCAACATCGGCATGGTATATGTGGTAGACCAAGCATAAGTCATGCACACAAACCTGGATTATGGCGGGCTTCTTCTTCTCTTGCTCCTTTAGATCCTTCTCTTGTCCCAGGAATGTGGTGTATTCAACATTTAGCCCAGCGATCCACTCATCATTTGAGTTTTTGAACATGCATCTGAAGCGAGCAAGGTATCCTTTCACCGTCACGGAAGAACAGGTGTAGATGACGTCGAACTCATCACCGGTGATGGTTCTAACCTTGTACTCACCGCCTATCATGGAGATTTGGGACGCCATGGATTTGGGACGAGGGTCAGGATTAGTGGAACTGCCATAATGTGAAAGGAGGGGACGAGTAGGAGCGAACTGCCGTAATAAAGGACATCCGGGGATGAGTAGGAGCGAACTGCCAGCGGTTTTTCGATTGTAAAAATGCTGAGTGGGGCGTGCGAACGGCAGGGTAGTGGCTTGCCTGGTGGATAAATGGATTCATGCACATTACTATGGGGGCCCAATTAGATGTCATGTCTACTCGACGCCCAATTAAATGGCTTTCGATGCCATGTCAAGCGTCGGGAAAATTACAGGTGATACAAAGCTTTCCATTCTCCCATGATACGGGCTTCCGAGAGCCCTTGGATCTGAGATTGAACGGCTGCATGGCGTGATTATAGTGCTATGGGTGAATATCCTATCATGGAGGGTTATTCTGCAAATTTTCAGCAACTTAGCATGCGACCGTTCGATCTCAGATCCAAGGGCTGCCAGTAGCCTGTATCATGGTCGCGCCTACCACGACCGTCGCCTCGCTCGCGCGGTCGCGCCCTTGGAGATTTAACACGGTGCATTAGGCTATCTGATGTTGGCATGTCATACATAGTCATCACTTAGTCACTCATACTACAACAAGGTTAGCTATAAGGTTGGGTATAAGATTTTTTTACTTCTCTCTATCTCTTTCTTTGTAGTATTTATTGCATTTGCCAAGGAGTGACCTCTTCCAATGAAATGGTGCTTAGATGAGGTGCTAAGGGCATTAAGTAGCTTAGCAATCAAGTCCCCAATGCATAGGTGCGTAGTTTTTTGTTGCTAAGTTTGCTTCATTTAATTGGCTATAGACTCAAAATTGTCTTTTCACCTAGGTACACGCGCTTAGCACCGTTTCTTCCTTGGGTCACCAAACTAGTATCTCTCTTCTTAATTAACTTGCCACATCAGACTTTATGCCTATGTGGCAAGCTTAGCACCTATAGGAGCAAATAAGTACAATGGTGGGCTATAAGCTCGCTTTATGTGGCATTTTTGCATATGTGGAGGAAAGAGGCAAGGAAAAAGTGGAGGACTGGCTCTCATGCAAGAGCCAGCCTCTACATGGTGGAGTATTGAGAGAGGCACCTGTATGGAGGTGGTCAGGAATCGGGAGACTCATGCCAGTCGTAGCGCCATATTTAAAATCATAATGGCAAGTCAAATCACGGGGCCCCACCTGTCCAGTAGTAACTCGCTATAAAATCACACAGCCCTACCTTTGCAGCAGCCTACTCCCTCATCTTCTGGCGTCTCTGTCGAACCGACTAGGCGGAACTGCCCCGCCTACCGTGCAGGAAAAGCCCCGTCCTCGACTTTTAAATAGTACAATATACTAATTTTGTATCCATGTATTGCGTCATGGAGCAAAGCCTCAAGAAAACGGCGATACATAGGTACAGAGTATACAGCACGCTCGTCGCGTTCACGTTGCACCCCAGACGGTTGGTCGGTCTGGCATGCTGCTCTCGGAATGGAACGCACGTCATAATGTGTTTGCACACACATGTGGGACCGCAATTGAGAACCGACCATAGGGACACTCCCCGGCCCCGCAAGTCAGGTGAGTTAATAGAAGAGAGAGACGAGCGATAGCACTAGAGAAGTGTTTTACTCCCTTCGTTCTAAAATATTTGTATTTCTAGGCATTTCAAATGGACACAACATAGAGATGTATGTAGACATACTTTAGATTGTAGGTTCACTCATTTTGCTTCGTATGTAGTCACTTGTTGAAATTTCTAGAAAGACAAATATTTGGGAACGGAGGGAGTACATACGTTGGTGCTTGGACGATCCCTGCAAGACACGGAAGATCTATTGTCCATGCATGTGACCAGACTCCAGCAGACACACCTGGATTGGCTATCGTCTACATATCATGCAGGCTGTGTTCTACAGGGCTGTAGTTCTGGTGAGAAATCTAAAAAAGGTTTCTTGTCATCTCGCAAAAAGAGGTGTCATGTGCTTCGGATCACTACGAGGGTTAAACAACGACAATTGAGTTGGGCTAGTCATTGGAGGCACATGCACTAAGACTACTCAGCTGCCATCTAGGTCAAGACAGCTATGTCAATTAGGATATCTATCGACAGACCCCTTTTCTACGATTTTATCCTTAATTTGAGCTTTGATCCTCGTCTAGTTTGTCTGTCGGGATTCATCTTGTCTACTTTGGGCAGTGAGGTTATGATTTCTTGTCATGTGGCATTTTTTGTGTTATATGTTATAATCTGGTGCTTCAGATCAAAATGACGACAACTGCGCCCCCGGGGCACGTGCATGAAGACTTCTCGACAGTCATTGACGAGGTCAAGCCGGCTCCGGTAGACAAAAGAAAACTAGTAGCCCACTATATAGGCAGGAGCCTCCGCGCTTGCTTGCTAGTGTTGCTCTCTTCACACTCTCTCGTCCTCTCCAGATCTAAACATGACAGCGGTGGCCACACTGTCTCTCTATGCTCACAGCTGGTCATAGATCCAGCTGGATCCTCTATGCCGGGGAAGGTGAGAAGGTGCAATGTTCACACGGTCGTCCTCGGCAACGGCTCTTACCTACTGCCAGCGTGTCCCGATCAGTGTGCCTTGCTGTTCTCTCCCAAGCATCGCTGGCGAGGGAGGGCTTCCGACCCCTTCTTCCTCGCTACCATAGTGTGGGCAGATCCGGCCTCTCGCTGCCCACCTAGCGACATCCCGGCGACCCTCAGGTATAAATTCCTTCGAAACTGGCCTTGCTCTACTTCCCGGGCTCCTGACGTTGCTACATTTGTATCTTTTACTATTTCTCAGGGCCCCTCGTAGATAGGATCAATTGGCTGTTTGAAAACCACCTAATTTTTTACTGTTAAGAGGTAAAATTAGTTCATGCACTCGAATCTAGTACTACTTGGTTCACACAAGGAAGAAAGGGGGTGGGGTGGGGGATAGAGATGAAAACGGAGTGAAAACAGACGGAACTGAGTGCTAGCACATTTGTTTTCATATATTTTTGCAGAAGCAGAAACGAATACAGAAACCCCGAAAAATATGGAAACAGACACTACCGGAAACGGACATGGAGCAAATACAAAGCGGAACGGAAACAAAAGTGGGCATTGACTGGAACTTAAAACCCCCTTGAATCACAGAGAAATACACACAAAAAGAATCAAATTTAATGAATTGTTAATATGGCTACAAAATAATATCATTATGTTAGCAACTTAGCGTAGTATTTAGTAGGACAATTGTGCATAGGGTCAAGCTAAGTACATGTGTGGTAGTAGAAGTTGGGGCTCAAATGATCCATTCTACTCATTGTGTCATTGTGTGTTGTTTGGTGGTTGGGCTACAAAGCAACCATATGTCTATTGTAAAAATGGAAGTTCCATATTCACGGAAACGGAAAGTTCTGTTTCCACGCCTGTTCCACCGGAAAACACCATTCCGTTTTTGTTTCCGCTTCCGCAAAAAAAATCCATTTCCACTTTCGTTTTGCAAATTTCCGTTTTTGTTTTCATATTTCCACTCAGTTTCCATTTTTTCTCTAGAAAAGCAGAAAGTTTCCACTCCATTTTCATCCCTAGTGGGGGAAGATTTGTTACCTGAATCTAGGACTTTGTCGAAAGAGGAATAATGGGGGCGAAAAGAAGCAGAGACTGGCTATCCAACTGGTCTCTAGGTCTAGTAGGGAAATAAAGGGAACGCAGTACAAACTCAATATAAACCTGATCTATTGGTTGAAAAAGGAAAGAAAGTGGGGACTGGGGGACAAGTCAACAGAGTAAGTCCAGCACTAGATTGCTAGCCTCAGACAGTATAAGGTGGCTATACCGAACAAAAATGGGACCAACCCAGATATCTCTTCTGATGTTTGTTTCCCCGAGCCACTCTTATGTAATGCCACTGGTAAAATGTAGCAGTCGCACTGTTAAAATTAAGGACACGTTAAACCAATGTTGTTTTCAATGTAATGCCTCCAGTAATATGAATCAATGGCACTTTTTTCATGTCCTGCTAAATTTCCCATTAAGATAAGTTGCTTCTTTTCGTTAGAAATGCAACTGTCCTAGTCCGCCTACTCTCCCGTGCCCAAATACCGACTCTGTAGCAGCTGTTAATGTAATGTTGCTGGTAAAATACCGACACCATTAAAGTAGTGTCGTATTTAACGGTTGTCATAGTTAATGCTAATGCCCACACTAATATCTAGCAATGATGCTGCTTTAGAAATTGCTACTATCCTTGTAGGATTGCCATTCAGAAAAGGAACAAGCTTCTTTTCATTTGATGCATGTTTCATCACTTGTTAGTCACCCTCCTTTCCACCTTTTTTGTGCAAACAGAGATATACATTTCATGCTTGATCTTGGTTGAACTGCACAAAGGATATCCAAATTATAGTTGAACATTCCAGGAGCTTCATGACCAACCTTGATGTTGCTCAATTTTATTGCAATTAATGAAGAATAAGCTCTGTGGGATTCATTTTCTGATGGAAATGGAATTGGGGCAGGAGCCCTTTTCTTAAAAAAGAAGAAGAAGTTGCTAGCTCATGGGACATTGCTTCATTTTAGGTGAACTGCACCAAAAGGTCCCATGAATTGAATCATCCATGTTGGTGACTGGTGTCATCCCTTCTATGATGGCGTTGACTGCAGATATGGTTCCCATCACGAGGTATGTTCCTTTTTTGTTTGACCGTTTGCCAAAGATCCTGCATGTTGATCCTGCTCTTGCACTACTGTTTTGGCACTGCCATGATAAAGCAGTAATCTTATTATTTTGCACCTTAATCTAGTGGCACTACTAATTTGAGGCAATATCTTGGCACCGCTAGTGCCACTATTTTTTTATATATCGAAAGAGGGGGTTCCCTCTGATTTCATTAAAGAAACCCAACCATAGAGAACCATTATCCGACAACATCTCAGTGTAAACGGGCAGTTATGCAATGACTACTAGAACGGACTGAGTACTAGCAGGAGACAAGTTTGCCACATAGGCTAGGCAGGTAGGGGGACGTAGCACCAGCTCAACCAAGTTTGGATTACGACCCAAATGCTACCACAGAAACATCAAGGGGAAGATAGGGAATGAAAGAGCTAGCTTCAGCATCCCAGTCTAAGCACCCCCGGCCTCCATCCTTGCGACGCACGGTACACCTCGTTTGCCACCTGCTCGGCCCTAGTGTCACTAATAAAATGAAGTAATAATATAGTTAAAATAGAGCTAATGTCCTCTCTATCATTTCATTTCCAATGTAGATAAAGGAAGTGCTTCTCTTTGTTAATGTATGTTTCATCAGCTAGTCCCATTGTTAATGTTTAAGCGTTACTGCAAACTGGGGTGCTTAATTTTAGTTGATCTGCACAAAAATAGAGATTTGAATGTCTCAAGGCCCCTCCTTGTACTACCGCTGTACACTGATGTTCATCACTAGCAAAAGGTGTATTAGGGAGACTTGGGATGATTTCCAGTATGAGGTGTACCATATGAGGCATCGCAGGGCCCATCTCGCCCTCGAAGCATGGCATACTATGATACTATCGTAATATTTTCTTCTATTTATTAGTGTATGTTTCATCAACTAGTGCCACTATAATGTAATCACACTTTTTCATTATTTGTGCAAATAGGTTTATTCAGCTGCATTTTGGTGGAACATCACAAATGTACGGATGGAGTCGGCATATATGCAGAGTGTGAGGTGTGACAAGTAAAAATTACCGACACCAACCATGCTCCATGCACACATTGGCATCCACCACCACTAGTGGGATGTGTGGCGCTCTCTGTGGATGGATCTTTTTCGGCAGCAAATCCTCTAACCAAATACTAGTAGCTTATATTGGCAGTTTTCTAGGGAGTACTTTTTTTTGAAAGAAGCACAAATATATTTTTCTTTATTTGTACACAGTGTCAATACTTTGACCCAAAGGTCTAGAGCTATTTTATGGTGATTGGGGTAGTACTTGGACACTGATTGTAAGCATGATTTTCATAGGTGTCACACTGATTGTAAGCATGAGCAGATGGAAGATTAGGTTAGTGCAAAGCTTACCTTAAACCCTACAGCCGCCGTTGAAACGAGGCGAGCATCGAGGGAACCGTGGAGAACGGCAGGGACGCAACGTCACGCCATCTGGCCTCCTCTTGTGGTGGGAGAACGAATACTCCTATGGCTCCGGCTGGCTCTGCACACTCACGAACGGCACACCGTACTTGATCGATTCGTTATCCTCTGGGTGCTCGACCTTCGACCTGTACGCCCACCACCTCTGCCTGACTTTCGCCTCAGGCGAATCTGTCTGCTCCATCACCCAGAGGAGATACTCGATGAACTCAAAGGACTGTGGCATGACTGTCGCCGAGGAGTACATCACCACCCTCATCGCCGTCGTCTCACTCTTTCGCATACATTACCACATGGCCCTCATCATCCTCGAAATCTCCCAGTCATTGTCAAACCAAGTAAGGATCTCCTTAAACCTGGCTAGCTTTGCCTGGTCGCCGCTGGCGATCTGCCTGATTTGCTACTGCATACTCTACATAGATGTCCTTCTGAGTGGTCCGATTCTAGCTTTGGAAGATGGGAGGAGAGACGGTGGTCTTGCAATAGAGAAGAGGGAGAGGCGAGATGGTGGTTTTGGAATGGAGATGATGGAGAGGAGAGGAGGTGGCTTTGCAATGGAGAAGAGGGAGAGGCGAGACGGTGGTTTTGGAATGGAGATGATGGACATGAGAGGAGGTGGTTTTGCAATGGAGAAGAGGGAGAGGTGAGACGGTGGTTTTGGAATGGAGATGCTGGAGAGGAGAGGAGGTGGTTTGGCAATGGTGAAGAGGGAGAGGAGCGTGCGACAGCGATTTAGGACAAGAGGGCCGGCGCGCTGTCACTGGATCAAAATCGAAATCAATTTACCCTTCAATTAAGAAAGCGACCCCACATTAACGAGTCTCCCTTTTATTCTGGGTCATAAATGACCATGATTTTCGCAAATAAAATATATGTTATATGTTGCAAAAATAATATAATTTGCAAGTACATTCAGATACGAACCAAATGATACAATTTTTGGTGACACGCGTTCACATTTTGCTTGTCAAATACAGTACCTGGTCATACTTTGACCCAAAATACGCAAAACAAAAAATACTTCCAAGACCAGCGTCGCTCTTCAGCTCTTCTCCTCTTAAACCACCGCCGCTCCTCTCCTGTTCCAATCTAAATCCAGCGCCGCTCCTCTCCTCTTCCATTTCAAAACCACCACCCTCCTCTCCTATTCCAATCCAAAACCAGCGTCGCTCCTCTCCTGTTCTAATCCAAAACCAGCGATGCTCCTCTCCTCTTCCATTCAAAAACCACCGCCGGCGAGTGAAGGTGTTGTGGAGAAGTAGATCGATGGAGAAGTACAACCGATATGTGAGGATCACAGACGGCGACCCTGTGAAGCTAGCTAGGATGTTGGAGATATAGTCTTGGTTTGACAACAAGGACCAACTAGCGGCGACGGCGACATCCATGGCCAAATATCTGCAACAAAGTGAAAAGGCGGCGATATTCCTAGAGGGAGTCGCTCGGGATTACATAGAGATGCTCCTCTAGGCCATGGAGCAAACTGATTCACCGAATCTGATTGCGAGGGAGCAGTGGTGGGAGTATCGATCCCAGATGGAGCATCCACCAGAGATTGAAGGATCGAGCATCTACAGGGTGTCGTTTGTGAGGGTGTCATGCCAGAGCGAGCCGGTGGAGTCTTCATCGACCAAACCCAACTGCAAGAGGAGAAAAGCAGTTGGCCCGATGACACTTCCCCGCCATCCTCTCCCTCGCCGTTCACATCGTCTCACAGGGCGACTGTCTGCTGCCGAGGAATAGAAGGGGACTGCACCCCTGCCCAATAGTCGGGTAGGTTGTGAATTGTTAGGAGGAGCTTAGGGTTGTCAGTATTTGCAGGTTGTGAATTGTGTTTTGTGTTGTGTATTTTGAGAGTACTTTCAGATATAAATGTCTTCTGAATTTTAGATTTACAGTATTGAGCATATGAAGCATTTTATGAATTCTAGAGATCTATTTTTAGCACTTAAAAAATGTAGTTTCATAGGAGTATAAAAGTGCAGACTATGTGATTCTCAGAGAAGAAACTGCAGGTTCAGTTTCAGATAAGAAACTGCAACTTTCAAAGGCAGAGCATTTATATTAACACGGCCTTTTCAAACAGTGTTAACATCATGTTGGAAGTTTTATTCATGGTCGAAAATGGAACTACCAGCCAGTTAACATCATGCTGATCAACATTCATGCATAGCACATCTTCATATGATGCACAGTCTCAAAAAGATATGCTATTTTAAAAATGCCCACACAATGTCGAGTGTGCAAAAACCCTATTTAAGAATTCATCCGATTAACCAGTTAACTTGCCGATTAATCCCTACTCGTAGGGTCACCAAGTAGCCTATAAACCGATAAATCGTTTGATTAATTGATTAAATGGCCGATTAACTTGCCGATTAGCCGATTAATCCCCTACTCACTAGCCAACCGAGCAACTACCAGTTAACGATTTTCTCAACAATGGCAAAAAACAGAGAAAACGAGGGACAAAGTTTTGGCAAGTGTTGGACGTGGTGTGCGTAGATGACAATGGGGACCCACATGTTAATAAAGGCGGAGGCAAAAAATTTGGAGATATTTTCCCTGCATCAGGTGGAATCGAACCCGGGTGGAACAGATGTCAGGTAGTGTCACTTGGCCACTAGGCTAGTTAAGTAGTTTTGTTACTAATAAGGCACTTCCTCAGGTGGTCGGATCTCCTCATGCGCCTTTGTGCGCTCGCCGCGGCGTCGTTGTCTGCCCTTGTGAACATGCTAAACAAACGATAGGAATCTGGAGGGGACTGTACATGGAGAGGCGGACAGTCGGGACCCACCAGGTCTATGACCGTACGCAAGCAAGTACCTCATCAAAAAAATACTTCCTTCTATATTATACTGATGTTGGGGCCCACGGGTTTGTCAACATAGTTACATTTTTAGGTGCTTCAACGTAGTTACTATAGGACATAAATTCACAACGAAGCCGGGGAGCTGACAGGTATCATTTATTATCACTGAGCAACAAGTATGCTGGGTTCTGGGCTGCCCCGTCTAGGCTTTCTTTTTTAACATGCGCAGCCCACGACATGCCGGTTTGTATTTTCTTGAGGGCCTTCATGTATCAACCGGCCTATGAACCACCCATCCGAGGTTTTATTTGAACATTGGCAGCCCAATTTATGTATTTTTTTGAAGAAAATGCTGAGGTCTCTTCTATTTTTCTATATAAGAATAAGAGCGCCTGGTCCAACTTATGTTTCCCTTCTAACTATATTATATATATTTAAATTATTTTATATGTTATTATATATTATTGTTATCGTCATCATATATTTAACAGATACTTACATATGTAAGAAAACAATATCCCACATCTTATTAACTTATAAAAATAATTTCTTAACAATAAAATCCTGGATTCTTTTGGCAACAAAAATACTGGTGATTGTGTACAAAAGCTTGGTAAGATTTAAGGACCAATGTAATAATAAATCACTTATTATTTAAATATATTTATAACAAAATGCTCAGCCCCTGTTTATTTTTTGATTACATTGCTGCGCCAAACCCAACATTATAATTAGAATCAGCCCAGCAAAATCGTGTATTTCGAGAAAGTGCAAATGGCCTATAATTTTTTTAGGAAAAAAATAAATGGGCCGCACGGACGCTACATTATTTGTTCACCCAGCCCAACTAATGGACTGTAATTCTAAAAAAAGATCAAATTGACTGTAAATTCTACCCCGCAAAAAAAGACTGTAAATTCTAAAAAAATGGGTTGAATACGTGCCACATTTTTGGAGGCTAAAATTTGGGCCAATAGATCGAAGCCAACGCAAGTCGTTGTCAACTTAGTTAAGAAATGATTATGACATCATTAGTCAAGAAATGATTATGACATCATTAGCCGTTGGATTTACATCCAACGACCGGCATCCATCTACAATCTCTCGTCTTCTTCCTCCAGCGCCGCCGGGATCACCTGCTCCCGCCTCCTGCTGCTAGCAGCTCTGCTTAGCACGCTTCGCTATGAAGCGCTACTCCACCGTTGGCCAGGCCATCCCTCCACCCCTCCACAACTCCTGTTCTTCTCCATCGACTGCCAAACCACACCGCACTAGAACCAGTTAACCCTCGTACACCTCTCCGTCTGCGACTCTACTCTTGCGTCTTCCCATCTCTAGCTCGTTGCTGTCCAGGGCCTCGCCGTCGTCCACCACCTTGGATGCGCTCAGCACGGAGTGGTCAACATGGTCATGGAACGACACCATCAGAAGTAGACTCTGCGTGGAGAGGCTGACAGCTGGGTCCACGGCTGCATGCAAGGAAATGCCTCCTTATTATGCGCAAAATAATGATTCCTCCACCTGACAGATGGGACCCACCGGAAGGGCCTCTGTATTTCATGAAAAAACGTTCCCCCGCTGACAGGTCGGACCCACCAGCTGTATCTTCGCACGCAAGGAAGTGCCTCCTTATTACGCACAAAAAAAAAGAATACCCCCTGCTAGCTGGGACCCACCATAGTGGGAGGCTGACTTGTGGGCCAACTATTTTGACGGGACGGAGGGCTTTGTCAACTTATCAATATGAACGATTCTAGCTCCAGTGACCGTACGATGTCAATCCAACGGCCATAGTGCTTCTTCAACCTCTGGTCTTCTTGCTCCAGCCGCCCAAACCAGCACTGGTCGTGCCATGTGCTCCTACCTCCTGTGGCCGGCTGTGATGCCGTGAAGGCCACACTGCCCCTACTACTACCACCGCTGGCCAGGCCATCCGTCTACTCACCCACACCCCCTGTTATCACTACAAAAAAGACACATCTGTGACATTTTGGGCCAAATGAATTTTTTTTTGTCATACTTATGACACTTCTATGACAATAATTGTGACAAAACCCGGTATCGCCATAGATGTGGTGGGCTCCTACTTCTATGACAAAAAATCATGACAGAAAATGGGATTTTCGTCCTGGGCGGGCTGGAGACGCATCTGCATGACATTCTTTGGGCCGTCCATGACAGAAAAAACCGTGGTAGAAGCGAGGGCGAGCAAAATTTCGGGGAGTTCCCAGTTACGGTGGGTGGTCGGGGGCCGAGCAATGCACGTTTCTCTCATACACGTATGCGCGTGTGTGTGAGGCGTTGGGCTCTACTGAACCTGAACAAGGCGTTGGGCTCTAACTGAACCCGAGCGATTGCACTAGCTACGTTACTAAACCCGAGTGATTCCTTCGCTACTGCTGCTAACTGAAGCCGATCGAACCCTACTTCCTCCTTCCCTTGATGAACAGTGAGCGTTGTGTTGAGGAACGTAGTAATTTCAAAAAATTTCCTACGCACACGCAAGATCATGGTGATGCATAGCAACGAGAGGGGGAGTGTATCTTCATACCCTTGAAGATCGGTAAGCGGAAGCGTTTATCAACGCGGTTGATGTATTCGTACGTCTTCACGATCTGACTGATCCAAGTACCGAACGCACAACACCTCCAAGTTCTGCACATGTTCAGCTCGATGACGTCCTCGCCATCTCGATCCAGCAATACGGGCGAAGTAGTAGATGAGTTCCGGCAGCACGACGGCATGGTGACAGTGTTGGTGAAGAACAATCTCCGCAGGGCTTCGCCTAAGCACTACGGACACTATGACGGAGGATAAACTAGAGGGGACGGGGTTGCCGGCACACGGCTTGGTGTTTTTGATGTGTCCTTGGTGCTAGGCCTTCCCCTCTATTTATATGTTGAGCCTTGGGGTCGAAACTTGGAGTAAAAGCCTCCATAAAGTCGGTTTCACCCGAAAGGCAAGAGTCCTTCTCGGACTCCAGGGCCAGACGCCAGGGTTCCCGACGTCTGGACCCAGATGCCAGGGACCCTGGCGTCTGGCCCCTGGACTCCGCAAAACTTCCTTTTGCCCTTTCCAAAAACCTAGTGCGCTTTCCCCTTTGGCCCAAATAACGTGTTCTCGTACCCAAACATTTCGGGAAACATCCGGAACCACTTCCGGTGAATTCCAGAACCCTTCCGGAGATCAAACACTATTATCCCATATATCAAACTTTATCTCCGGACCATTCCAGAGTTCCTCGTCATGTCCATGATCTCATCCGGGACTCCGAACAAAATTACGTTACCAACATACATAACTCATATAATACTATATCGTCAACGAAACGTTAAGCGTGCGGACCCTACGGGTTCGAGAACTATGTAGACATGACCGAGACACGTTTCCGGTCAATAACCAATAGCGGGACCTGGATGCCCATATTGGCTCCCACATATTCTACGAAGATCTTTATCGGTCAAACCGCATAACAACATACATTATTCCCTTTGTCATCGGTACACTACTAGGGAAAAGGCTAGCAGCAGCACGGGTTTTAGATGTATCAGTAGCGCGGGTACCCGCGCTACTAATAAGGCGCTACAGCTAACTCATAGCAGTAGCACGTGCGCACCCGCGCTACTGCTACACAAGTGTAGCAGCAGCGCGGTTAGAAGAAGCTCGCTACTGCTAGTAGCGCTAGCGCTCTTTGGCTGGACGCGCTACTGCTATTGAGGCGCTGCTGCTAACTTTTATACACTCGCTAGTGCTAATTTAAGTAGTTTTTTTTGGCATATTTGTTTTGTATTTGAACATGCTTTGTAGAAGAATCTTTAGCACATAGAAATGTCATCATGATACACATACAAATGCCTGCGATACCACAAATGTAATCATAGCATGTGCATACAAATAGTCTCATCATAATCATCATCCAACACAAAGTGATATCTTGTCATCATCTCGAAAATAGCAATACATGCAAGTATCGAATACTTGCAAGTACAACAATGTCATCCATCTAAACAAAGGTATACGCAAGAAGTGCTATCACTATGAGTGAGAGCGGAACTATGCAGTACATGAGGTGGCGGTTACGAGTCCTCTCTCGCGCTAGCGTGAACCTCCAGTAACGAGCTTCTCCTTCTTGTCTGCTTTTGAAGCCTTTATGGCTGGCGCCCGTGAACCCATTCACTTGCGCCTGACACTCATGCCACTCGCTGTACACCCGCGGAACCTTCCCTTTGTACACGACATAGCATTTCCATCTCGCCATCAAGAAACTACGTACCTGTTAGAGATGCATGTTCATGAAGAGGATGTACAATCATATATATGCAACAAAATATACTAGAGCAACACCGAAAAAGAAAGGGTTAGCAACTAGATGCAACATATACAGTACGCAAATTAATTAACTAGAGGTACGCAGGTCATCGTACGCAAACTAACAAAGTAGCGTTACGCAAGTTCGGTAGGGACCATGGACATCACAAAGTTTCATCGCTACAAAAAGTATACAAGTTCAACCGACACATATCATCATCATCGGCATCATAAATCACTAGAAGTTCCATCCTTCCATATCATCGAGGACGAACCCTAGCTTCTTGAACGGCGTGAGGTCTAGATGTTGCATGCCTATGCGAGTTCGGACGTCAGCTCGCGATATAGGGCCGTGGTGGAACATCCCCTTCTCATTGACGACTTCTTTCATGATGATCGTCGCAATGTTGCTTTGGATGCGAAAGAAGTCATCTCTAAGTTTATATTTCGCTTCTCCGTGAGATTCTAGCCACTTGTGGATATGATCATCATTTCTGCTGTTAATGCGAAGCTTTTGGTGATCCGTGTTGAACTGAATCATGAGATGGACGATGTAGAATCCATCCTTCTTGCTTGGTTTTGGGACATGGATGCAGGACAAGTTAGTTTTATGCGCGAAACCCATCCTCTTATTCCTTTGTTTCTTGATATGCATGTGGCCACCTCTAAAGCTGAAGCCTTGGAGAGCATCATCTAGAATATTCATTATGTGGGTGTAGTCCGTTTTCTTGTAGTCTCTGGAAGGGTCAAAATACACGGCGTGGGAGACTTTCGGGTAAAGAACGATAAGGACGGCGCGCCCGTTGCTGCGGGGAAAAGACACCTCAAATTATTCCCCATATGAGAGAGAAGGAATGATTGAAATGTATGAAAGGGTTGTCCGGAACTGACTTACTTTGGATGATAAGGCACGAGGACAATTTCCTGGTCCTTATTCTGTACCATGAAGTTTTGGAGGTACTCCCTAGCAGTTTCACGCTCAAAGTCGCCGAGACTCAAGAAAGACTCGTGCATGTAGTACAGATCTGCCACACAGATTTGCGAGACTTCTTCACTCTTCATGACGGAGCTCATATGTAGCGCAAAAAGGCGGACGATAGTAAAATCAAGCCGCCTTGTTAGAAACATCTCAAAGATATGGTCAAACCGCAGGAAGAACACCTCCGCGGGCCGTGTGTCGACGTAGCACTTCCCCTCACGCACACGAGCCGCGTATGTCGGATATCCTGGATCCTTTGAGGCTAGTAGGCTTTGCTCAGTCGACAGCACATGGTCGTGCAATCTCCTGAGATCCCCTGATAGTGCCTCCAGCGGTTTTGGCGGTAGCATCGGCTCGCCCGTGAGATGGAACATGACCTCACCTTTCACGGGTACACGCTCTTCAGAATGCATCGTCTGGCTGCTGTGTGCTCTGGCTTGTTTGGAGGCAGTTACCTTCCCCGATCTCTTCCTTTCCCTTTTCTTGGGCACACCTTCCAGACCCTTCCTTAACCCCTGCCCAAGTGTTCCCGGGCTAAGTACTGAACAACCCTCGCGCCCGGCTAGTTGAGCCTGTGTTGAGGCGGCATCTTCAGGCGTGTCCTGTGAGGATTTCATGAAGAGAGACTTTTTGCAATCCATGGTACGACCCTGCCCGGGCATATCATCCATATCCTCATTAGCAAGATGATAGCCCGATTCGTCATATGGTTGACTCATCATATCTATGTCATAGTCATACGCGTTTGTATTGAGGTAATCCATAGGGTCGACCTCCGTCTCATCATCAATTCTCTGTTCTACAGGAGAAATTACATCAGCCAGTACTATTGCACCCCCTTCATCATGTCGTCCGCCGCTCTCACCCGGCACTACAGGAGCTGGTAATTGCGTAGGCGGGGTGGTGGTCTCCGCACATGCTTGTTGATGTGTGGTAGTTATTGGTGTGCTCTCGGCCGGCTCCAGACGAATAAGATTCTTCGGTCATAGCAGCACCCAACCCTTGCAGCTTCCAATCCGCGGTGGGGTCTCGTCGTCCGCTCCCACATACTGTACTGGAGGAGGCAAATCCTCGTGCCCCAATTTCACACTGGTCAAGCTAACCCTGAAGTGCCCAGCGGGGATCGGCTGGTTGTGGAACGTGCGTTGAGAGGGGTCCATTATCATCCCCTTTCCCACGTCCACCTTCTGGCCTTTGATCAAGTAGAGTATGGTGCACGGGGTTTCTTTCACCTGCAAACACATATGTCTGTGGCGTAAAACAACCGAAAGGCAACAAAAATGGAATATTATCTATATATATATGTTGGTGCGACATGTAATTACCGTGACGGCGTCGAGCTCAGCCAAAGACGAAGGCCCACCTAGCGCGCCTGAGACTGAGGACGGGCTGCTATGAGCGGGAGCGGTTGCGAGAGGAGGCCCGGTTGCTTGAGCAAGTGATGGTGCGATGGTGTTGTTGTTCATGGAGTTGCTCGCGACGAAACTGGGCATCGGGAAATCATGTACCGTCTTGTCTAGATTTTCCTTCGCCCAGTTGATGATAACTGGAACCAAGTTAGTAGCAAAATCATTTCTGCAGGTAGTTACAACTGCATTGACTGCCTGCTGTAGCAACTCATATTTGTCCTCGGCTGCTTTTTTCGCGTCCTTAGCTGCTTTTTTCTCGACCGCAAGCTTCACCTTTGCGTCGATGTCCACCTGACTAAACTTCTTTTTCTGCTTCTTCGCCTCCGGGCCGTCGTTGTAAAACACATTCCATGTGGTGCCGTCTCCAGCGCCGTGCACACGACCATATTGCGGCCGCTGGTCCAACGGGAGTCCCTTAAGTTCGTTCAAGGCCCGGTTGAGAGGGGTGTCCCACTTGGGCCTCATCGAAGAAGTAGGGCTTTCGGCTGCAAGCCGGTGTTGCTTCTCCAGTAGTCTAATCAATTTCCTCGTGATCTTGTCTGTGTAAAAAAACATTTTTCTCCTTGTCCCACTTGTAGCGGGCCCTGATGAAGTCATGCTCCAAGGGGTTGGTGAACTTCGCGAAGGGGTCTGGGAGACCCGCGGCTTCACGTTCCGCGTCCTCCTTATCCCATATGGGCCTTTTACCGAGGTAGCCACGGCTTCCGAGGCGATGCTTCCCCGTGTTCCTTTGCTGAAGGCTTTTGAATTTCGCCGCCTTAGCCTTGGCTGCCTCGGTAGCGCAAGTGTCCTTGAACTTTTCGAACTCCTCTTCCGTAAGTGTCGGATTTTCCTCCAGAATCTTGGACAGGGGTTCATCAGCCTCAATAGCTCGTTTCACCCTCCCTTTCCAGGAGGCCAAATCATTGCTGAACATGCCCATGGCGTGATTGTTAATCTTTGTCATCTTCGGATCATCCCACGGTTGTTCTATGTTATCATCCCGGTCGGGGAACTTGAATCTCTTGTGCAACTTCGTTAGGAGCAACTGTGTCAAATGTTCTTTACTCCTTAAGTCATCGTCGTTGATGCTCGCGCATTCCTGTAGGATGCATCCTACTTGGTTCCCATAGCACTTGCGAGGTTCTTCCGGCTCTAATGGCTCAAACTTGCCAGGTGCCATCTTTGTGATCACAAGTCGTCCAATCCTTAGTTTGTTAGCTTTTCGTATCCTCTGCTTCTTATGCTTCCTCTTTTCGGTAGCGGCATCGGGGCCGGTACCTTCCCCGCCGGTACCTTCCCCACCGGTCTCGGTGCCGCCATCGGTGCTGGCACCGTCGGTGTTGATGTCGGCGTCAGTACCATCATCGAGGCCGACCTGCAAACCTTGCTTAGCAGTCAAATAGTCGAGGTACTCTTGTTCACCCTCATAATCCATCTCGTCTGCATCTTGGTCAGAAGGCCCAGTTTCTTCGTTGTTCGACATGTTTCCTATGATTAAGTGGCCTCATTTATTTCTAAAAGTATGAATAAATGAGAAATGACATAAAAAGAAATCTATGTGCCAGCACTCGATATGCCAACTATGTAGCACAAATCATGCCTTTATTCACGGGAAATTTCAGCATGACCTTTGCTAAAAAATGGACATATCGAGCGCCTGAAATTCACCGAAACGGAAATGAATCAACATTCTGGCATAACATAGGCCACTCAGATCATTTTCCAAACATGACATGTCCAAAACATGACATATGCACATATCACATGTCCAGTACAAATTTGCATATAAATTCAGCTAATTTTGAAACCTAGCTAAATTGATAACTAAATAGATAACCTAATTAATTAACATAACCGAAGAACCCTAGCAGAGAGGGGGGGGGTTTAAAGAGAGTGCAGGGGCGAGGAGGCAGGCCCGACGACGGCCGGCAAGGGAGAGGAGGGAGGCGAGGGCCGACGGGTCGGGGGCGAGCGCGCCGGGGTCGGGGGCGAGCGCCGGCGCCGGAGTTGGGGGCGAGCGGTGGGGTCGGGGCTACCGCCGGCGCCGGGGTTAGGGTCGAGGGCCGGGCCGGGGGCGAGCGCCGGGGTCGGGGGCTAGCGCTGGCGCCGGCGGAGTTGGGGGCGAGCGCCGGGGCCGGGTCGGGCGCGGCGGTACGACGGGGGAGAGAGAGTGGGGATTTGGGGGGAAATGGCGGGATGAAGCAGGGCGAGTGAGAATTTTGGGTTAGTGGACGTAGCAGTAGCGCGTTATGTCAAAACGCACTGCTACTAACTTCAGTAGCTGCAGCGGTTTAGGAGAAATGCGCTACTACTAAATTCAGTAGCTGCAGCGGTTTATCCAAAACGCGCTGCTACTACCGTCGCTACTGCCAGTTTTCCTTTTTCTTTTCCTTTATTTTATCCCACTTTTATTTCCCGAGGGCAGTGAACGAAGGGAGGGCGATATATATTGCATCATTTGACGGTTAAATATGTATGCAAAATAGGAACATATATATTACACATCATTGGACCCATGCATAATAATGGCTAAGTGTGTATACAAAATAGGAACATATATATATTACACATCATTGGACCCATAACATACGTTTCCTCTGTGCTAACATTTTCGTTTTTGAGTCAGCTTTTTTCCCTTCTTGTTCATCGAAGAATAATTGAGCCCCTCATTGTGACTTTGCCTTTTCCATGGAGTACGATTTTTCTTAGGTAATGTAGTATTGATTCTTCTTTTGACATATACTTCATCATCATCGTCATCTTCCCTCATTGGGTTGCCGTACTGATCATAGTCTTCCTCGTTGGCGACTCCATCCATTCCAATGATGTTCCTTTTGCCTCTCCTCACGATGACATGGCTGGGATTGCGCGGGTCAGTTATGAAGAAGCATTGTGTCACGTGCTTAGCGTGTACCCATGGTTTGTTTTTTGCGATAGCGTTCACGGTAGCGCTCTTGGCGTCGGGTATAGTCATGGTAGTGAACATCCGGCTTTCTCTTTCGACTTTCTTAGCCCATCTGACACAGAACATCGTCCTGTTGTGCAGTCCAGAGTAGTCAAGCTCCCAGATCTCCTCGACCCTTCCATAAAATCGTTCAGTTGTGCCATTGTCGCTGCCGGTCATGCATTCCATCGTCACTCCTGAGTTCTGATCATCACTGTCCATATCTTTTGCCTCCGTGTAGAACGTGTATCCGTTGATATCATATGCCTGATAGGTTACGAGGTTGGGCGAGGGGCCATGTGCTAAGGCGTATATGAGCAATCCGTCCTTAGAGCCCTCCTCCGGGGGATTAGCAATAATATGCTCTTTGAACCAATGCAGGAAAGTTGAGTTGTGCTCTCTAGTAACTTCGGCGTCCGTCCTGCATACCCCCGGTCACGATACTTCTTTGCGATAATTTCTTTGTGCAGTGCCACGAAAGGATCTACCTCGTCTAGGTGTTGTAGCACTACCAAGCTTGCTCTGTCAAAGTCGCTGCATCGATCTAAGTATGCCACGTGCAGTTCCCTGCGACCGTTGCAGTGACCATCTCCTTCGAGCCTCCCATCGTGCTTGTTAATGGGCAAGCTCTCAAGGACATTCTTACAGATATGCATGTTCATCAGTGTTGCAAGCAAGCTCTCAAGGACATTCTTACAGATATGCATTTGATCAAGGCAATGAGGTGTATCGAGTTTGTGCCAGTACTCCAAGTCCCAGACCACAGACCTCGTCTTCCATACCTTCAGCAGCGGCTCCAGCGCCTTTCTCATCGTCTTTCCCAGCGCGGGGCACTCCTTCCAGTTTTTCAACAGCTCATCGATTTCGGCACCGCTCCGCTTACGTGGAGGTCCTCGATGCTCAGCGTGACCATTGAATAGATCTCCATGGTTTCTCCACGGGTTGTCCTGTTCAAGCCATCTTCGATGCCCCATGTACATGATTTTCCCAGACCCGCCATCTTTCCTTAACGTTAGCTGCTGAGACGTTGTATCATCCATGCACCGCGTGCATCCGCAATATCCATGGCACACCTGGCCTGCCACATATCCGTAACCGAGATAGTCCTGCACTGTTGTGATCAGCGCGGCTCTCATGTTGAAATACTCACCTTTGCTGGCGTCCCATGTCTTGGCCGGTGTTTTCCATAATGTGTCTAACTCCTCTTGAAGTAGCCCAGATACAAATTAATATTATTTCTTGGTTGTTTTGGCCCTTGAATAAGCATGCTCATGTGAATGTACTTTGATTTCATGCACAACCAGGGGGGAGGTTGTACATCCATACAAACACGGGCCATGTGCTATGGTTGGTGTTCTGGTTGCCAAACGGATTCATGCCATCGGTACACGCGCCAAGCACGATGTTCCTTGCATCACATTCAAAATACCGATAGAAGCTGTTCAACGCTCTCCACTGGCTTCCATCCTTCACGTGTCTCAGCTTCGGATCATCTCCATCGTCGGGCTTCTTCCTCTCCGCGTGCCAGCGCATTAGCTTTGCTTCCTTGGGATCTACAAAATACCTCTAGAGACGGGGAGTGATCGGTAAGTACCATACAACTTTCTGGGGACATTTCTTCCCGGCCTTCTTGTATCAAGAAGCATTTCACACCGGACAGCTTGTTCTTTCCGCGTGCTCCTTCTGATAAATTATGCAATCGTTTATGCATGCATGGTATCTAACGTGTGGCAGATCAAGAGGGCACACGATCTTCTTGGCCTCATCAACACTAGTAGGACATAGATTACCCGCGGGAAGAACATCCTTTAGGTACTTGAGATGCTCATCGAGGCTAGTGTCGGTCCATTTGTTTTTACCCTTCGTCTTCAGGAGTTGGAGCATGAAACTCAAGCGGGTCACCTCAGGATTGCAACCATCATACAATGGAGTGTTCGAGTCTACCACCAGGTGCTCCAGCTTAGCCTCCTCTCTAGAAGCAGCTCTCTCAGTACTCGTCTCCTTGCGAAGCAATGCTTGAACATGAGGGTCCCGCACAATTGAACTTAGTACCGACGAACTCTGCTGCGTGGAGTCCATGTCATTCTCTCCGCCGCCATGTCCGGCCCCTTCTCCTCCGCCATGTCTGGCCCCTTCTCCGCCGCCATGTCTGGCCTCTTCCCCTCCGCCATTATCGATCATCTCTTCGTCTTGCCCCGTGTCATCATTGCCTGCCCCGTCGGCATCCTCAACATCGTCATCCTCATCTTCAATTATCCACCGAGTATAGCCATCCATGAAACCAGTCATGAGCAGGTGCGCTTCGACACGACCATCGTCATGGTGGTCGAGCCAAACTATTCCTTTGAATTTTCGACACGGACATAAAACCTCTGTCCGGTTATTTTCTTTCATGTCCTGCACCGCCGACCGCAACCACCTGTCCACCATCGTTCCACTGACCATCGTCAGCTCTGCACGGTAATAATAAACAAATTGATTATAAAAATGCATGCATGCATCAAAGTCATAAAAAAATTTGGCATGACCTTCCCTAAAAATAGGACATATATGGATCTAGAGTTTGCCCGGAATTCGCTGAAATGGAAATAAATCAACATTTCGGTAAAACATAGGCAACTCAAAAGCACAATTTGGCGGCGTCAACTCATGCCACACACAAAATTTCCACAAACATATCACACACACATAAACATATTTCCATTTTGCAAAAGCATGAAATTTTCATCACCTCTATCTCGATCGAGATCGAGCACACGGTGGAGATGATGTTGTAGGGAGATCAAAAGTGCACAAAGCTCTTCTTGACAAAGATAGATCTAGTTAGGGGGCAAATAGGTCACTTAACTAAATCCTACATCTACCTAGCTACCTAATTTGGGAGGAGATAACTTCAACTAGTGGAGGGGAAGGAAAAAGAGAAAGGAGATGCATTAATGGAGGTGGTGTAGTTATGTAGGAGTATTGAAGAGAGAGAAAGGTGGATAGAAGAGAGAGAGTAATGGGGAGAAGTAATGAGGAGAAGAGAAGAAGAGTGAGAGTGGGAGCATGTGGTGGAGGTAGGGGGAAGGGAAAAGAGGAGGGGGAGGGGAGGGACGGGTGGGGAAAGGTGTTGGGTTGGTGCGGGTTAGCTGTAGCGCGGGTCCTAAAACGCGCTGCTGCTAAGAATTTAGCAGCAGCGCGCTTTGGGATGCGGCGCTACTGCTAACTGGGACAAAAAAGTGTGGCAATTTGAAATTTACCAGCAGCGATCCCGGAAAAAGCGCGCTACTACTACATACTTAGCAGTAGCGCGGTTATTGCGACCGCACTACTGCTACTTAGAGTTAGGGGAACACCGCCGGTCGATATTTGTAGCAGCGCGTTTTAGGCCGAGCGCGCTACTGCTAAATCCTTATCAGCAGCGAGTTTACAGAACACGCGCTACTACTAGTTAGCAGCAGTGCTCCTTTTTGAACCGCGCTGCTGCTAAGATTCTGTGTATAGGCTTTTCCCTAGTAGTGGTATGTTACTTGCCCGAGATTCGATCGTCGGTATCCAATACCTAGTTCAATCTCATTACCGGCAAGTCTCTGTACTCGTTACGTAATGCATCATCCCGTAACTAACTCATTAGCTACATTGCTTGCAAGGCTTATAGTGATGTGCATTACCAAGAGGGCCCAGAGATACCTCTCCGACAATCGGAGTGACAAAACCTAATCTTGAAATACGCCAACCCAACATGTACCTTCGGAGACACTTGTAGAGCTCCTTTATAATCACCCAGTTACGTTGTGACGTTTGGTAGCACACAAAGTGTTCCTCCGGTAAACGGGAGTTGCATAATCTCATAGTTACAGGAACATGTATAAGTCATGAAGAAAGCAATAGCTACATACTAAATGATCAAGTGCTAGGCTAACGGAATGGGTCATGTCAATCACATGATTCTCCTAATGATGTGATCCCGCTAAACAAATGAAAACCCATGTCTATGGTTAGGAAACATAACCATCTTTGATTAATGAGCTAGTCAAGTAGAGGCGTACTAGTGACGTTATGTTTGTCTATGTATTCACACATGTATCATGTTTCCGATTAATACAATTCTAGCATGAATAATAAACATTTATCATGATATGAGGAAATAAATAATAACTTTATTATTGCCTCTAGGGCATATTTCCTTCAGTCTCCCACTTGCACTAGAGTCAATAATCTAGTTCACATCGCCATGTGATTTAACACCAATATTCATATCTGTATATGATTAACACCCATAGTTCACATCGTCATGTGACCAACACCCAAAGGGTTTACTAGAGTCAATAATCTAGTTCACATCGCTATGTGATTAACACCCAAAGAGTACTAAGGTGTGATCATGTTTTGCTCGTGAGAGAAGCTTAGTCAACGGGTCTGTCACATTCAGAGCCGTATGTATTTTGCAAATATTCTATGTCCACAATGCTCTGCACAGAGCTACTCTAGTTAATTGCTCCCACTTTCAATATGTATCCAGATTGAGACTTAGAGTCATCTGGATTGGTGTAAAAGCTTGCATCATTGTAACTTTTACGATGGGCTCTTTTATCACCTCCATAATCGAGAAACATCTCCTTAGTCCTCACTAAGGATATTCTTGACCATTGTCCAGTGATCTACTTTTAGATCAAAATTGTATTCCTTTGTCAAACTCAAAGCAAGGTATACAATAGGTCTGGTTCACAGCATAGCATACTTTATAGAACCTATGACTGAGTCATAGGGAATGACTTTCATTCTCTTTTCTATTTTCTGCCATGGTTGGGATTTGAGTCTTACTCAATTTCACACCTTTGCAACACACGCAAGAACTCTTTCTTTGACAGTTCCATTTTGAACTATTTCAAAATCTTGTCAAGGTATGTACTTATTGAAAAAATCTTATCAAGCGTCATGATCTATCTATATAGATCTTGATGCTCAATGTGTAAGCAACTTCACCGAGGTCTTTCAATGAAAAACCTTTTATTCAAGTATCCTTTTATGCTATCCAGAAATTCTATATCATTTCCAATCAACAATATGTCGTCCACATATAATATCAGAAATGCTATAGAGCTCCCACTCACTTTCTTGTAAATACAGGCCTTTCCAAAAGTCTATATAAAACCATATGCTTTGATCAACTCATCAAAACATATATTCCAACTCCGAGATGCTTGCACCAGTCCATAAATGGATCGCTGGAGCTTGCACATTTTGTTTAGCACCTTTAGGATTGACAAAACCTTTTGGTTGCATCATATACAACTCTTCTTTAATAAATTCATTAAGGAATGCAGTTTTGACATCCATTTGCCAGATTTCATAAAATTTGGCAATTGCTAACATGATTTGGACAGACTTAAGCATCGATATGAGTGAGAAAATCTCATCGTATTCAACACCTTGAACTTGTCGAAAAACCTTTCGCAACAAGTCGAGCTTAGTAGATAGTAAGACTACTATCAGTGTCCGTCTTCCTCTTGAAGATCCATTTATTTAACATGGCTTTCTTATCATCGAGCAAGTCAATCAAAGTCCATACTTTGTTCTCATATATGGATCATATCTCAGATTTTATGGCCTCAAGCCATTTCACGGAATCTGGGCTTATCATCGCTTCCTCATAGTTCGTAGGTTCATCATGGTCTAGTAACATGACTTCCAGAACTGGATTACCGTACCACTCTGGTGCGGATCTTACTCTGGAAGACCTACGAGGTTTGGTAGTAACTTCAGTGATGAACTATTTACCGTACCACTCATCATCATTAGCTTCCTCACTAATTGGTGTAGAAATCACTGAAACTGATTTCAGTCATGAACTATTTTCCAATTCGGGAGAAGGTACAGTTACCTCATCAAGTTCTACTTTCCTCCCACTCACTTCTTTCGAGAGAAACTCCTTCCCTAGAAAGGATCCATTTTTAGCAACGAATATCTTGCCTTCGGATCTGTGATAGAAGGTGTACCCAACAATTTCCTTTGGGTATTCTATGAAGACGCACTTCTCCGATTTGGGTTTGAGCTTATCAGGATGAAACTTTTTCACATAAGCATCGCAGCCCCAAACTTTAAGAAACGACAACTTGGGTTTCTTGATAAACCACAGTTCATATGGTGTCGTCTGAACGGATTTAGATGGAGCCCTTTTAACGTGAATGCAGTTGTCTCTAATGCATAACCCCAAAACGATAATGGTAAATCAATAAGAGACATCATAAATCGCACCATATCCAATAAAGTGCGGTTACGACGTTCGAACACACCATAACGTTGTGGTGTTCCAGGTGGTGTGAGCTGTGAAATTATTCCACATTGTTTTTAATTGAAGACCAAACTCGTAACTCAAATATTCGTCTCCGTGATCAAATCGCAGAAACTTTATTTTCTTGTGATGATGATTTTCCACTTCACTCTGAAATTCTTTGAACCTTTCAACTATTTCAGACTTATATTTCATCAAGTAGATATACCCATATCTGCTCAAATCATCTGTGAAGGTCAGAAAATAGTGATACCCGTCACGAGCCATAATACTTATAGATCTGCATACATCAGTATGTATTATTTCCAATAAGTCAGTAGCTCGTTCCATTGTTCCGGAGAACGGAGTTTTTGTCATCTTGCCCATGAGGCATGGTTCGCAAGCATCAAGTGATTCATAATCAAGTGATTCCAAAATCCCATCAGCATGGAGTTTCTTCATGCGCTTTACACCAATATGACCTAAACGGAAGTGCCACAAATAAGTTACACTATCATTATTAACTTTGCATCTTTTGACATCAATATTATGAATATGTGTATTACTACAATCGAGATCCAACAAACTATTTTCATTGGGTGTATGACCATTGAAGGTATTATTCATTTAAATAGAACAACAATTATTCTCTGACTTTAAATGAATAACCGTATTGCAATAAACATGATCAAATCATATTCATGCTCAACGCAAATGCCAAATAACATTTATTTAGGGTTAACACTAATCCCGAAAGTATAGGGAGTGTGCGATGATGATCATATCTATCTTGGAACTACTTCCAACACTCATCGTCACTTCCTCTTCAACTAGTCTCTGTTTATTCTGTAACTCCTGTTTTGAGTTACTAATCTTAGCAACCGAACAAGTATCAAATACTCAGGGGCTACTATAAACACTAGTAAGGTACACATCAACAACTTGTATATCAAATATACCCTTGTTCACTTTGCCATCTACTTATCTACCAAATATTCAGGGCATTTCCGCTTCCAATGAACATTTCCTTTGCAGTGTAAGCACTCAGTTTCAGGCTTTGGTCCAGCTTTAGTCTTCTTCACGGGAGTGACAACTTGTTTGCCATTCTACTTGAAGTTTCCCTTTCTTTCCCTTTTCCCTTTTCTTGAAACTAGTGATCTTTGTCAATCATCAACACTTGATGCTCTTTCTTGATTTCTACCTTCGTCGATTTCAACATCACGAAGAGCTCGGGAATCGTTTTCGTCATCCCTTGCATACTATAGTTCATCATGAAGTTCTAGTAACTTAGTAATGGTGACTAGAGAATTCTGACAATCACTATCTTATCTGGAAGATTAACTCCCACTTGATTCAAGCGATTTGAAGTACCTAGACAATTTGAGCACACGCTCACTAGTTGAGCGATTCTCCTCCATCTTTTAGCTATAGAACTTGTTGGAGACTTCATATATCTCAACTCGGGTATTTGCTGAAAATATTAACTTCAACTCCTGGAACATCTCATATGGTCCATGACGTTGAAAACGTCTTTGAAGTCCCGATTCTAAGCCGTTAAGCATGGTGCACTAAACCATCAAGTAGTCAACATATTGAGCTAGCCAAACGTTCATAACGTCTGTGTCTGCTCCTGCAATAGGTCCGTCACCTAGCGGTGCATTAAGGACATAATTCTTCTGTGCAGCAATGAGGATAAACCTCAGATCACAGATCCAATCCGCATCATTGCTACTAACATCTTTCAACACAATTTTCTCTAGGAACATATCAAAATAAACAGATGAAAGCAACAACGCAAGCTATTGATCTACAACATAATTTGCAAAATACTACCAGGAGTAAGTTCATGATAAATTTAAGTTCAATTAATCATATTACTAAAGAACTCCCACTTAGATAGACATCCCTCTAATCCTCTAAGTGATTACGTGATCCATATCAACTACACCATGTCCGATCGTCACGTGAGATGGAGTAGTTTCAACGGTGAACATCAATATGTTGATCATATCTACTATATGATTCATGCTCGACCTTTCGGTCTCCGTGTTTCGAGGCCATATCTGTTATATGCTAGGCTCGACAAGTTTAACCTGAGTATTCCACGTGTGCAACTGTTTTGCACCCGTTGTATTTGAACGTACAGTCTATCACACCCGATCATCACGTGGTGTCTCAGCACGAAGAACTTTTGCAATGGTGCATACTCCGGGAGAACACTTCTTGATAATTTTAGTGAGAGATCATCTTAAAATGCTACCGTCAATCAAAGCAAGATAAGATGCATAAAGGATAAACATCACATGCAATCAATATAAGTGATATGATATGGCCATCATCATCTTGTGCTTGTGATCTCCATCTTTGAAGCATCGTCATGATCACCATCGTCACCAGCGCGACACCTTGATCTCCATCATAGCATCGTTGTCGTTACGCCATCTATTGCTTCTACGACTATCGCTACCGCTTAGTGATAGAGTAAAGCAATTACAGGGTGTTTGCATTTCATAAAATAAAGCAACAACCATATGGCTCCTGCCAATTGCCGATAACTTCGGTTACAAAACAAGATCATCTCATACAATAAAATATAGCATCACGTCTTGACCATATCACATCACAACATGCCCTGCAAAAACAAGTTAGACGTCCTCTACTTTGTTGTTGCAAATTTTACGTGGCTGCTACGGGCTGAGCAAGAACCGTTCTTACCTACGCATCAAAACCACAACAATAGTTCGTCAAGTTAGTGCTGTTTTAACCTTCGCAAGGACCGGGCGTAGCCACACTCGGTTCAACTAAAGTGAGAGAGACAGACACCCGCCAGTCACCTTTAAGCAACGAGTGCTCGTAACAGTGAAACCAGTCTCGCGTAAGCATACGCGTAATGTCGGTCCGGGCTGCTTCATCTCACAATACCGCTGAACCAAAGTATCACATGCTGGTAAGCAGTATGACTTGTATCGCCCACAACTCACTTGTGTTCTACTCATGCATATGGCATCTACGCATAAAACCAGGCTCTGATGCCACTGTTGAGGAACGTAGTAATTTCAAAAAATTTCCTACGCACACGCAAGATCATGGTGATGCATAGCAACGAGAGGGGGAGTGTATCTTCATACCCTTGAAGATCGCTAAGCGAAAGCGTTTATCAACGCGGTTGATATAGTCGTACATCTTCACGATCCGACCGATCCAAGTACCGAACGCACGGCACCTTCGAGTTCTGCACACGTTCAGCTCGATGACGTCCTCGCCTTCTCGATCCAGCAGGACGGGCGAAGTAGTAGATGAGTTCCGGCAGCACGACGGCGTGGTGACGGTGTTGGTGAAGATCAATCTCCGCAGGGCTTCGCCTAAGCACTACGGAAACTATGACGGAGGATAAACTAGAGCGGACGGGGTTGGCGGCACATGGCTTGGTGTTTTTTGATGTGTCTTTGGTGCTAGCCCTGCCCCTCTATTTATATGTTGAGCCTCGGGGTCGAAACTTGGAGTCAAAGCCTCCACAAAGTCGGTTTCACTCGAAAGGCAAGAGTCCTTCTCGAACTCCAGGGCCAGACGCCAGGCTTCCCGGCGTCTGGACCCAGACGCCAGGGACCCTGGCGTCTGGCCCCTGGACTCCGCAAAACTTCCTTTTGCACTTTCCAAAAACCTTGTGGGCTTTCCCCTTTGGCCCAAATAACATGTTCTCGTACCCAAACATTTCGGGAAACATCCGGAACCCCTTCCGGTGAATTCCGGAACCCTTCCGGAGATCAAACACTATTATCCCATATATCAAACTTTATCCCCGGACCATTCCAGAGTTCCTCATCATGTCCATGATCTCATCCGCGACTCCGAACAAAATTCGGTTACCAACATACATAACTCATATAATACTATATCGTCAACGAAGCATTAAGCGTGCGGACCCTACGGGTTCGAGAACTATGTAGACATGACCGAGACACGTTTCCGGTCAATAACCAATAGCGGGACCTGGATGCCCATATTGGCTCCCACATATTCTACAAAGATCTTTATCGGTCAAACCGCATAACAACATATGTTGTTCCCTTTGTCATCGGTATGTTACTTGCCCGAGATTCGATCGTCGGTATCCAATACCTAGTTCAATCTTGTTACCGGCAAGTCTCTTTACTCGTTACATAATGCATCATCCCGTAACTAACTCATTAGCTACATTGCTTGCAAGGCTTATAGTGATGTGCATTACTGAGAGGGCCCAGAGATACCTCTCCGACAATCAGAGTAACAAAACCTAATCTCAAAATACGCCAACCCAACATGTACCTTTGGAGACACCTGTAGAGCTCCTTTATAATCACCCAGTTATGTTGTGATGTTTGGTAGCACACAAAGTGTTCCTCCGGTAAACGGGAGTTGCATAATCTCATAGTTACAGGAACATGTATAAGTCATGAAGAAAGCAATAGCTACATACTAAACGATCAAGTGCTAGGCTAACGGAATGGGTCATGTCAATCACATCATTCTCCTAATGATGTGATCCCGTTAATCAAATGACAACACATGTCTATGGTTAGGAAACATAACCATCTTTGATTAATGAGCTAGTCAAGTAGAGGCATACTAGTGACATTATGTTTGTCTATGTATTCACACATGTATCATGTTTCCGGTTAATACAATTCTAGCATGAATAATAAACATTTATCATGATATGAGGAAATAAATAATAACTTTATTATTGCCTCTAGGGCATATTTCCGTCACGTTGTTGGGGGAGGGGGGGTTGGATGAACAGTTCCCAGTGGGGGTGGATGAACAGGACCCCGTGGTGTTGCCTCTAGATGAACATGACCCCGATCGAGCCGGTTGGGGCTGGATGAATAGGACCCCGTGGAGGGCTGGTTGAACAGTAGCCGATGGAGGGCTGGATGAACAGTAGCCCGTGGAGGGGTGGTTGAACAGGACGCCGTTGAGAGGGCTGGTTGAACAGTAGCCGGTGGAGTAGCACGCGGTGGAGGCTGGATGAATAGGAGCTCGTGGATGAACAGTCGCAGGTAGAGGCTGGAGGAGATTGACGGTGGATGAACAGTAGCTCGTGGAGGCAGGAGGAGGTCGATGGTGGAGATGAACAGTATCCCGTGGAGTCCCGTTTTGTGGTATGCCACACCCCTTCCGATGAACAGGACCCCCGTTTCGATTGTAGCACTCCAACACAAGTCCGTTTCCTCCATTTTGCGGTACGCCAGACCCCTCCCGATGAACAGGATCCTGTTTTGACCTTGGCCGGTCGAACACAAGGTCGTTTCCTCCGTTCTGCGGTATGCCAGGCCTCGTTTCCATCGGCTGCTCCGTCCAAGCCCTCCCGATGAACATGATGACGCATTCCGTTCTGACCAGCCGGTTGGATCCCCATGAACACAACGACGACGCAGTTTCTCCGCTCCAACCCAGCCATGTACACGAGCCCTGGCCGTACGTATGCGTGAGTAGGCGATCGAGACCCCGCCCGTATGTACGTACGTGGCCGTATTTACTTTCTTTCACCCTGGTTGTTGTACATACGTGTATATGCTACGTGCGCGCCTCTACTACGACACGTGTGCGCCTCTACTACGACACATGCGCGCCTCTACATCGACCAGTATGTACGTACATGTTCGCGACCAGAATGACAATGCTACGTACGCTTTGACCAAGTGGGTCCCAACTATCAGGCACTTCCTTGCGTGCGAAGATGTAGCTGGTGGGTCCCAGCAGTCAGGGGGGCGGATCTTTTTTTTCTTGCTCGGACGCACTTCCTTGCGTGCGAAGATGTAGTTGGTGGGTCCCAACAGTCAAGGGGGAAACGTTTTTTCGCAAAATACGGTGGCCCGTCTGGTGGGTCCCCACCGTCAGGTGGAGGAATAATTATTTTGCGTGTAATAAAAAGGCACTTCCTTGCGGCTGCCGTGGACCCAGCTGTCAGCCTCTCCACGTACAATACTCTTCCGATGGAAGTCGATCATTGACCACATTGACCACGCCGTGCCGAGAGCACCACGGTGGTGGACGACGGCTAGGCCTAGGAAGGGGACGACATGGAGCCGAGGAAGACGCGGGAGTGGAAGCCCACGCAGAGAGGAGTACGAGGGTTCACTGGTTCGGCTGCGGTGTGAGGCTGTCATCGCTGCAGAATAATAGGGGGTGTGGGTGAGTGGAGGGATGGCCTGGGCAGCGGTGGGAGTAGTAGGGGGCGGTGAGGCCTCCGCGGCAGCACAAACGGCCATGGGAGGCAGGAGCAGGCGGCACGACCGGCGCTGCTTTGGGCGGCTGGAGCAAGAAGACTAGAGGTTGAAGAAGCACTACGGCCATTGGATGGACATCGTACGGTCATTGGAGTTAGAATCGTGCATATTGACTAAGTTGACAAAGCCCTTCGTTCCCGTCAACTTAGTAGGCCCACATGTTAGCCTCCCACTATACTGGGTCCCAGCTAGCAGGGGGAGTATTCATTTTTTTGTGCGTAATAAGGAGGCACTTCCTTGCGTGCTAAGATATAGCTGGTGGGTCCGAGCTGTCAGCGGCGGTACCATTTTTTTGTGAAATACAGATGCCCTTTTGGTGGGTCCCAGATGTCAGGTGGAGGAATCATTATTTTGTGCATAATAAGGAGGCATTTCCTTGCGCGCGGCCATGGACCCAGCTGTCAGCCTCTCCACATACAGTCCACTTCAGATGCATGTCGGTCGTTGACCATGTTGACCACGCCGCGCCGAGAGCACCAGGGCGTGGATGATGGCGAGGCCTAGGAAGGGAACGACACGGAGCCAGGGAAGACTCGGTAGTTGTTTCCCACGCGGAGGGGAGTACGACTATATGAGGGTTTACTGGTTCGTTTGCCGTCGCCGGAGAATAACGGTAGGTGTGGGTGAGTAGAGGGATGGCTAGGCCAGTTATGGGAGTACGATGGGACGGTGAGGCCTATGCGGCAGCACAGCCGGCCGCGGGAGGAGGGAGCAGGCAGTCCCGTCGGCGCTTGTTTGAGTGGCTGGAGCAGGAAGAGCAGAGAATGAAGAAGCACGACGGCCGTTGGATGGACATCCAACAGCCACTTCTTGTGCGTCAACCTTTTTTTTAGGAAAGCCTCAAATCTGTGGAAAATAGCATACAGCCCATCTGCCATCATTTCTAATAATTTACAGCCTATTTGCTAATTTTTAAGGTTTTTTGGCGACCATTTTCTTTTTGTTAGCATTACAGCCCATATAGTGGCCATGGTTAAAAAATTGTACGGAATTTTGCATATTTCGGTGCAGTCCGAACTGTTTTTAATCTCGAAATTTTGAGTCACATTCAAACTGATTTTAAAAATAAATGTATATCAATATAAAATCCAATAGATTGTCCACGAATAAAAATTAATGCAATTAAAATCTCGGAATGAAAAAAAGAAATTTGAAACTAATTGCCGGTTTGATGTGTTTTAAAACTGTACATCCCATTTCTCATTACTGATAGTCCATTTTCTCGGCCAGCCGAATGAAGCTCTCCTTGTCTTGAAATATTTCCAGCCCAACAGGCCTGACAAAGCGACTTCCTTGACAAATCACAAAAAAATGGGCTAGGCATTTTTAGAAAGAAAAAAAACTACTAGGCTTGTCTGTGGTAAACATAAAAGAAAAGGTTGTCTAGACAGGCCAGAGTGCCCCGCACAGCCCAGTTGACACCCTGCTTCCGTCTCAAAAACAAATAAGATAAATGTCACTCCAATTATGGCAATTCATAAAAATGCCACTCCAATTTCCAAACTTTGAAAAATGCCACTGCAATTTTTGCAAACTTTGAAAAATGCCACTGCAATTTGCAAACTTTGAAAAATGCCACTCCAGACTTCGAAAAATGCCACTGGAAATGAAATGAAATGGCATTTTTCAAAGGTTGGAAAATGTAGTGGCATTTTTCAAAGTTTGGAAATTGCAATGGCATTTCTCGGAAACACCATATTTGGAGTGGCATTTATCAAATTAACCCAAAGCAAAAATAACTGGGCGAGCTGCTGGGTCCCTGGTGTCAGCCGCTCGTTGTGCAATTCTCTCGTTTATTGACTATGTCGACAGTGGCATGGGACCCAGATGTCAGAAATCCATTAGGAGGAGCCATTTTTCTATTGGCTTGAAATAAGGAGGCACTTGCTTGCGTACTGCCATGACCTTGGCGGGTCCCTACTGTCATCCTCTCCATGCACAATCATCTCCTGATTGTGTACGCATCAACTTGGTAGGCCCACAAGTCAGTCTCTAAACCCGTGGCGGACAAATAGAACCCATTTAAAAAAATAACAGTCCATTCCATACGTTCAAACCGAAAGGTCAACATTCAGAGCAAAGTAACAGGTGTGATCCACATATAGAGTACTGAACTTCCACGTTGACAACCATCATAGCCAAGTTAACTATCTACTCCCACTAATACTCTAGTAGAATACAAGTACTAACTTACTCTTAGTTAACTAGACGATGCCGGCCGCCATCTGCAGTAAACGCTAAATGCCGGCACCGGCGTCCTCCGCCTCACCTCAGACTTGCCAGAGGTGCGATAGGGCGCGTTGCTTGCGCGCATTGGCCCTTTCCATGCCGGCGTGGTCCACCGAAGATTCGGCTTCGAAGCGGGAAACCCACTTGACGAGCTGGTAGTAAAAATCGGCACCACGAACGTGTGCATGCCTGACAGCCTCCAGGGCTATTTGTCGGGCGCCGGCCTCCACGTAGTCGGCCCAGTTGCGGGCGCTCTGCTTGCGACTCAAAGCGTCGGTGCGCTGCTGCTCCATGTCCTGTTGGCGGTGCAAATCGGCGATATGCTGCACCTCCGCCAGGTGGTCACGCTCCAACAACTCCTGCTCCTCCGCCAGGCGGTCACGCTCCAACAAGTCCTCGATCTCCGCATTGCCATGTAAAGACCGATCGAATGCCTCCTCCCTCCGTCTGCCTTTCGGTGAAAAACCAAACACTAGTTCCGGCGGTGACCGCCTCTGGCATTGCCTATCACGGATGGGCGGAGGCATGGCGGACGTGGCAAGAGTGAGGTTAAGTCGCGAGCAATGTCGGGCCAGTGGGGGCTTATGAGGATAGGGCGAGTTGGGTCATGGTGCCACCGGAGAAGGCCGGGAAACAGTACTTATAGGTGGAAGGTAGCGCGATGGTCATCAGAATTCAATGCATAAGTAGGTATGGCTTAGAGCGCCAGCTTGCCGTGTAAAACTAAGAAAACTAAAATTATGACTGCGTCGTCCTGTCCCATCCGTGCTGGGTCGCCCGCCGGCATGATAGTCAAACGAGTGCACTCGAATCATCCAGATGAGGTACTCCCTCCTTGTCAATAATGATTCCACGGATTTAAAAGGCCCACAACAATTAAAGCGCATCTTTTTTCGCATCAGTTATATGCCTTAATTACGGCCGGCTGCATGTAACCACTTAGAATCGCTCGCAACCAGTACATGGAGCAGCATGCAATGAGTCGCAGCCGAGGGCACGCATGCAGCCACTTAAATCGCTAGAATTAATTAGGCTTAAACTTTTGCATGTAGTTAATTATTGCCATGCCTTGGTCTTGCTGCTTTGGCTCACGGGACTAATAAACCCGGACGGAGGGAGTACCTTGGTTGGTGAGATTTTTGAATTAAGCCTGCAAACCGGAAAGGAGGTACTAGTACGTGTGTGATCCGCTATTTATCCGTGTAGGATCGAGTAGGTTGTTTCTTGAATTGAGCGCTGCAAACCGGAAAGGAGGTAGTACGTGTGTGATCTGCTATTTATCCATGTAGGATCGAGTAGGTCGGATAGTGTATGTGTACGATCGAGCAGGTCGGATGGTGGACATGTACAATCGCATTAGCTGATGAACGTTAGCGAGATAAGGCATTTGAACATTTTGCTGGCAGTTTTTCCAGATTCGCATCGCATTTTCTTCAGAGCAGCTTGTTAGTTTCTTCATAGGTAGGCATTTTTATTCAAAAAACTGCCACTTTGAATCTTGTGTCGCAATTAAAACTGCCAGGAGCGCATTAGTAGGCTAGCTAGTGATCGATCAGTAACTTGTAAACACCGAGTGAACAAAATTAAGGAACTGTTAGTAACTTGTAAACACTAAGAACACAGAAATAAGGATCATGTTGTGCACGGCAGTAAGAGCCGATCCGTTTGAAATGTTCACACGAGACTCACATGCTTGGCATTGTAATATGTTCACATTAGTAGCCCAAATTCAAAACCAACTAGTATGATTCCCATACATAAGATCAACATGTTAATGCATCTCAATGATTCATAGATCATATACAAATATGTAGCTCCAAAAGCAAAGATCTAGAAAAACATATGTTCTTCCTACTAACATGGATGCTTCTCTTGGCCAACATTCAGTACAGATTGAAAGACAAATTTGTTTGTGAAGTTTAGAATTCATCTTGCAAACGTAAGTGGTTTCACCAACAGCTGGAACCATGAGAATGAACCACACATGATGGAGGAACATCCACTGCAATATGATTTGGTCTTCTCTCGATCACACGGCGAGACTATTTTTGGAATACAAACTTTAACTTAGGAAAAATGATGCCCACTGTATAATCAGACCAAAGCAATGAAGCACCTAGTGTTGGCCAATAAATAGTATGATACTACTTTTCTGTAGTCCATGAAGTGACTGTCCAATCTTTCTGTGTCTATTTTCAAATGGCACTGCATGCAGTGACTATACTATTCTCTTGTGCAGTTCAACCAAAATTGCGGTCACTTTGTTTGTTTGCCAAATAACAACGGGCAGACATCTCTATCTTCAAAAATATCAAGTAGCTAGTAAACATATACCCCACCTTGTATTTTCAGTTTAAACATGTCTCTTTCGCTTAGCATCTATCATGTTTTGCACTGGACAATTTGATACAGTCATGTTTTTCCCTGGAGAATTTCATACTGAATTGATGTGCTTGTTCAGAGCAGAAATATAGCGCATATTCTTCATCAGACCAAGGATGTCCATGTTCGCAATGATGGAAGAGGTGAAATCGATACAACCGAAATTGAGCATCCAATCATTGAATCCTGTCCCGCATCTCCAATGTAGGTCCACCCTGCCAATAAATTCACATGCAAACCACTAGTATTACTATCTAATGACAGTACAAAAAGAGTAGCAAGATAGTAGCTAACCATGTACCTTCGTAATGAACAGCTCATAGTGCCACCAATTGGATATAAAGGTTTGGAAGAAAACATGCTCCTAATGTTGAACCATTTGGACTTTTTGTGCAGTTCCACTAAAATCGAGCATCCCTGTTTGCATAGATATTGAAAGTGTGATTACTATAAAAGTGACACTAGTTGAAGCATAGACTCACAAATATAAGCATTCCAATTTCTTAATGGGAAAAGGTAGCAAGACTATTTCTAACCACCTGTTTGAAGGAATAAATAAGGCAACAACGGCTGATGTCAGGAAGGCATATGTAGTTCTTTCTGAAAGAATGATCGATTCCTGACCTTTCCTCTTCTTTTAAGGATATTTTGTGCAGTTCAACTAAAATAAAATGCCATCACCGCCTTGACAATTTAGTGACACTGTATAAAAGGAAATGACTTAACATTACATCACGATGTCAGGTATGTAGTCGACAGGCATTAGAGACAAACATACAGACCTCCTCCGATAACATAATGAACATTATTTCTAACAAAGGTGTGACTAGCTTTATTGGGATAATTTGAGTGAACTCTACACCCTCTATTCCTTAATATAAGACATTTTCGTAGTTCAATTTAAAGTACCCAAACATCTATTATTTAGAAAACAGGTAGTAGTTTTCTTGAGCACATATCTGGGAAAGCTTGCCACACTTTATTTATGTCCATATGCTAATGCAACACCATTTGAATACTACATATATACACTAATCCAGTGGCTAGTGCAATAGTAGAGTAGTTATTTTATTACAGGCTACAGTACAATGGTTTACTGAACAGATTTCAATAAACTCTAGCACTAGAAGATTTCTATAAGAATTAACAATACAAAATGTAAAGGTAACAAGTTTCAGCATTGGTATACTAGTTGTGCATGAGCATTAAACCAAATACAAAAGTCTGAAGGTAACTAGCGTTACTAACTAATGACAGTATAAAAAATTGCAAACCATGTACCTTCAAGGTAAATATTATTTCAAACTCGAGGGGACCTAAAAATTGCTACCCCGATCTTGATAATCAGTAAAACATAAAAACTTGATCGAACGAATCAAGAGAACAGCTGGAAGAGGAGGTGCTCACTCTTGACCTTTCCTCTTGACACTGTACAAAAAAATTGACTTATCTCATGAAAGTGAGGTATGTAATCTATAAGCATTAACCGTGCAAAAATCTGAACGTAGTAACAAGATTCATTGTTGGTATACTGGTTGTGCAACAACATTAGAATGCCTTAGCTGAAAAACTTTAATACATCCACAATCAATAGCTAACCCTGAAATAATCCAGTGACATTAAATGACATTGCTTAAATTTATCGGTGGCATTAGACTGAGTACGGCATTAGTTAAATGTGGCATCACTTTAGCAGTAGCATTGCTTGACTTGACTGCTGCTACATCTTGAGCTTGCGTTGGTTTTCCTCGAAGAGGAGAGGGTGATGCAGCAAAGTGTAGAGTAAGTATTTCCCTCAGTTTTGAGAACCAAGGTATCAATGTTGGAAATATGCCCTAGAGGCAATAATAAAATGGTTATTATTATATTACTTTGTTTATAATAATTGTCTATTGTTCATGCTATAATTGTATTATCCGGAAATCGTAATACATGTGTGAATACACAGACCACAACAAGTCCCTAGTGAGCCTCTAGTTGACTAGCTCATTGATCAATAGATAGTCATGATTTCCTGACTATGGACATTGGATGTCATTGATAACGGGATCACGTCATTAGGAGAATGATGTGATGGACAAGACCCAATCCTAAGCATAGCACAAAGATCATGTAGTTCGTTTCGCTAGAGATTTTCCAAATGTCAAGTATCATTTCCTTAGACCATGAGATTGTGCAACTCCCGGATACCGTAGGAGTGCTTTGGGTGTGCCAAACGTCACAACGTAACTGGGTGACTATAAAGGTGCACTACGGGTATCTCCGAAAGTGTCTGTTGGGTTGGCACGAATCGAGACTGGGATTTGTCACTCCGTATGGCGAAGAGGTATCTCTGGGCCCACTCGGTAATGCATCATCATAATGAGCTCAATGTGACCAAGTGTCTGGTCACGGGATCATGCATTATGGTACGAGTAAAGTGACTTGCTGGTAACGAGATTGAACGAGGTATTGGGATACCGACGATCGAGTCTCGGGCAAGTAACGTACCGATTGACAAAGGGAATTATATACGGGATTGATTGAATCCTCGACATCGTGGTTCATCCAATGAGATCATCGAGGAGCATGTGGGAGCCAACATTGGTATCTAGATCCCGCTATTGGTTATTGACTGGAGAGGCGTCTCGGTCATGTCTGCATGTCTCCTGAACCCATAGGGTCTACACACTTAAGGTTCAGTGACACTAGGGTTGTAGAGATATGAGTATGCAGTAACCCGAAAGTTGTTCGGAGTCCCGGATGAGATCCCGGACGTCACGAGGAGTTCCACAATGGTCTGGAGGTGAAGAATTATATATAGGAAGTGTAGTTCCGGCCATCGGGAAAGTTTCGGGGGACATCGGTATTGTACCGGGACCACCGGAAGGGTCCCGGGGGTCCACCGGGTGGGGCCACCTATCCCGGAGGACCCCATGGGCTGAAGTGGGGAGGGGAACCAGCCCCTGATGGGATGGTGCGCCCCCCCCTTGGCCCCCCCTGCGCCTAGGGTTGGAAACCCTAGGGGTGGGGGGCGCCTCCACTTGCCTTGGGGGGCAAGCCACCCCCTTGGCCGCTGCCCCCCCTTGGAGATCTCATCTCCTAGGGCCGGTGCCCCCCAAGGGGGCCTATATAAAGAGGGGGGAGGGAGGGCAGCCGCACCCCTAGTCTCTGGCGCCTCCCTCTCCCCTGCAACACCTCTCCCTCTCGCAGAAGTTTGGCGAAGCCCTGCCGTGATCGCTACTGCATCCACCACCACGCCGTCGTGCTACTGGATCTTCATCAACCTCTCCTTCCCCCTTGCTGGATCAAGAAGGAGGAGACGTCTTCCCAACCGTACATGTGTTGAACGTGAAGGTGCCGTCCGTTCGGCGCTAGGATCTCCGGTGATTTGGATCACGACGAGTACGACTCCCTCAACCCCGTTCTCTTGAACGCTTCCGCACGCGATCTACAAGGGTATGTAGATGCACTCCCCTCTCTCATTGCTAGATGACTCCATAGATTGATCTTGGTGAACGTAGGAAAAATTTTATTTTATGCAACGTTCCCCAACAGTGGCATCATGAGCTAGGTCTATGCGTAGTTACTATGCATGAGTAGAACACAAACTTGTTGTGGGCGTAGATGTTGTCAATTTTCTTGCCACTACTAGTCTTATCTTGCTTCGGCGGCATCGTGGGATGAAGCGGCCCGGACCGACCTTACACATACGCTTACGTGAGACAGGTTCAACCGACTAACATGCACTAGTTGCATAAGGTGGCTAGCGGGTGTCTGTCTCTCCCACTTTAGTTGGAGCGGATTCGATGAAAAGGGTCCTTATGAAGGGTAAATAGAAATTGGCATATCACGTTGTGGTTTACGTAGGTAAGAAACGTTCTTGCTAGAAACCTATAGAAGACACGTAAAAACTTGCAACAACAATTAGAGGACGTCTAACTTGTTTTTGCAGCAAGTGCTATGTGATGTGATATGGCCAAAGGATGTGATGAATGATATATGCGATGTATGAGATGATCATGTTCTTGTAATAGGAATCACGACTTGCATGTCGATGAGTATGACAACCGGCAGGTTCCATAGGAGTTGTCTTTATTTTTGTATGACCTGCGTGTCATTGAAGAACGCCATGTAAATTACTTTACTTTATTGCTAAACGCGTTAGCCATAGAAGTAGAAGTAGTCGTTGGCGTGACAACTTCATGAAGGCACGATGATGGAGATCATGGAGTCATGCCGGTGACAAAGATTATCATGGCGCCCCGAAGATGGAGATCAAAGGAGCAATATGATATTGGCCATATCATGTCACTGTTTGATTGCATGTGATGTTTATCATGTTTTACATCTTATTTGCTTAGAACGACAGTAGCTTAAATAAGATGATCCCTCGAAATAATTTCAAGAAAAGTGTTCCCCCTAACTGTGCACCGTTGCGAAGGTTCGTTGTTTCGAAGCACCACGTGATGATTGGGTGTGATAGATCCTAACATTCGAATACAACGGGTGTAAGCCAGATTTACACACGCAATACATTTAGATTGACTTGACGAGCCTAGCATGTATAGACATGGCCTCGGAACACGGAGGACCGAAAGGTCGAGCATGATTCGTATAGAAGATACGATCAACATGAAGATGTTCACCGATGATAACTAGTCCGTCTCACGTGATGATTGGACACGGCCTAGTTGACTCGGATCATGTTTCACTTAGATGACTAGAGGGATGTCTGTCTAAGTGGGAGTTCATTGAATAATTTGATTAGATGAACTTAATTATCATGAACTTAGTCTAAAAACCTTTGCAAAATGTCTTGTAGATCAAATGGCCAACGCTCATGTCCACCTCAACTTCAACGCGTTCCAAGAGAAAACCAAGCTGAAAGATGATGGCAGCAACTATACGGACTAGGTCCGGAACCTGAGGATCATCCTCATAGCTGCCAAGAAAGATTATGTCCTAGAAGCACCGCTAGGTGAAGCACCCATCCCAGAGAACCAAGACGTTATGAATGCTTGGCAGTCTCGTGCTGATGATTACTCCCTCGTTCAGTGCGGCATGCTTTACAGCTCAGAACCGGGGCTCCAAAAGCGTTTTGAGCAACACGGAGCATATGAGATGTTCGAAGAGCTGAAAATGGTTTTCAAGCTCATGCCCGGGTCGAGAGATATGAAGTCTCCGACAAGTTCTTCTGTTGTAAGATGGAGGAAAATAGTTCTGTCAGTGAGCACATACTCAAGATGTCTGGGTTGCTTATATAAAGAGGGGGTGGGAGGGCAGCCGCACCCCAAGTCTCTGGCGTCTCCCTCTCCCCTGCAACACCTCTCCGTCTCGCAGAAGCTTGGCGAAGCCCTGCCGTGATCGCTGCTGCATCCACCACCACGCTGTCGTGCTACTGGATCTTCATCAACCTCTCCTTCCCCCTTGCTGGATCAAGAAGGAGGAGATGTCTTCCAAACCGTACGTGTGTTGAATGCGGAGGTGCCGTCCGTTCGGCGCTAGGATCTCCGGTGATTTGGATCACGACGAGTATGACTCCCTCAACCCCGTTCTCTTGAACGCTTCCGCACGCGATCTACAAGGGTATGTAGATGCACTCCCCCTCTCTCGTTGCTAGATGACTCCATAGATTGATCTTGGTGAACGTAGGAAATTTTTTATTTTATGCAACGTTCCCCAACAATCAATCAAGTAGGAGGCTCCACAAAAGTCCCACACACCTACACAAACAAACTGAGAACTCGCAACCATCGCAATAAAGGGGTTGTCAATCCCTTCATGGCCACTTACGAAAGTGAGATCTAATAAAGATAGTATGATAAGATAAATATATTTTTGGTATTTTATAATATAGATGCAAAAAGTAAATATGCAAATAAAAGTAGACTAAAAGCAAATATGATAAGAGATAGACCTGGGGGCCATAGGTTTCACTAGTGGCTTCTCTCAAGATAGCATAAGTATTATGGTGGGTGAACAAATTACTGTCGAGCAATTGATAGAAAAGCGCATAGTTATGAGATTATCTAGGCATGATCATGTATATAGGCATCACGTCCATAACAAGTAGACCGACTCCTGCCTGCATCTACTACTATTACTCCACACATCGACCGACTCCTGCCTGCATCTAGAGTATTAAGTTCATAAGAACAGAGTAACGCATTAAGCAAGATGACATGATGTAGAGGGATAAACTCATGCAATTTGATATAAACCCCATCTTGTTATCCTCGGTGGAAACAATACAATACGTGCCTTGCAACCCTTTCTGTCACTGGGTAAGGACAGCGCAAGATTGAACCCAAAGCTAAGTGATGAAGTCATGTACCTAGGGTACGGTCATGGACCTGTCCAAGGTACCCTCCCTAAGGACGTCTTTAGAAGAAACTGCCTTCCAGTCGACCTGGAAGGCTTCCACACGACGGACTCGATGACACTCGACCATGAAGCCTCACTCGACCACTAGGAGATCAAGAGTCACTCTGTATCCAAACGGTCTGTAATTAAGTAGTCTTTATGGTCATGATAACACTTTATGTAAGGTGTTACCAGTAATGCCTAGCCTTAATGTACTTTAAACCCTCCACTGCGTGGGCTGGCTGGGGTCCTGGCGCACTCTATATAAGCCACCCCCTCCATAGGCAGAGGGGTTCGCACCTCTGTAACTCATACGCATATAATCCAGTCGACCGCCTCCGTGCTCCGAGACGTAGGGCTGTTACTTCCTCCGAGAAGGGCCTCAACTTGTAAATCCCTTGCGTATACAACTACTCCATAGCTAGGATCTTGCCTCTCCATACCTACCCCCTATTCTACTATCAGTCTTAGTACCACGACAGTTGGCGCCCACCATGGGGCAGGTGTCTTAGCGACATATTGGAGAAGTTGCAATTGTTCCGATCGCCTTCATCATGGTTTCTGGCGGAGTTCTGGTCGAGGGCCGCGAGATCCGTCTCGGCACGCTCATGTTCATCACCGACGACTCCGCTTGGCTCCAGGAGGCCCCACTCGACATCGACGCGCTTCCCGTCCGCGGGGCGACACACTTTCGCGCATGTGTCCACGGCGTCCTGCTGCGGCAACCGTTGGCTCCGTATCGGTCGACTCATGTGTCATCCTCCCTCCCTGTCTCCTGCCAGCGCAAGCGCTCTGGTCGGTCGAGACTTCAGCGGTGGGTGAAACACGCAGTGGCTCGCCAATCGGCCACCACCCAAGTCGCGGCGATCGAGCCCAACGAATCTCTCTACGGCCTGTTCGATCTGTCGACTGGCTCCGTAGAGACTGCATCTGAGTGCGACAGCAGTGATCCAGTGGCGGAGGTCCTGATGGTCAATGGACCTCGTAGTCCTCCCGGCTTCCCTCGCACCGACGGAGCGGACGGCGGAGGCGACCCCGCTTAGGTCCACGAGGAGTATCAACTCGAGTGTCGGTGTCAAAACCGGCGGATCTCGGGTAGGGGGTCCCGAACTGTGCGTCTAGGCGAATGGTAACAGGAGACAAGGGACACGATATTTTACCCAGGTTCGGGCCCTCTTGATGGAGGTAAAACCCTACGTCCTGTTTGATTAATATTGATGATACGGGTAGTACAAGAGTGGATCTACCACGAGATCAAAGAGGCTAAAACCCTAAAGCTAGCCTATGGTATGATTGTTGTGATGTATGTTGTGTCCTACGGACTAAAGCCCTCCGGTTTATATAGACACCGGAGGAGGCTAGGGTTACACAGAGTCGGTTACGATGGTAGGAGATCTACATATCCGTATTGCCAAGCTTGCCTTCCACGCCAAGGAAAGTCCCATCCGGACACGGGATGGAGTCTTCAATCTTGTATCTTCGTAGTCTTGGAGTCCGGCGGACGATGATAGTCCGGCTGTCCGGACACCCCCTAGTCCAGGACTCCCTCGGTAGCCCCTGAACCTGGCTTCAATGACGATAAGTCCGGCGCGCATAATGTTCGGCATTGCAAGGCGGGTTCCTCCCTTGAATAATCCAGAGAAGATCATGAACACCAGGATAGTGTCCGGCTCTGCAAAATAAATTCCACATTCCACCGTAGAGAGAATAAAATGTACACCAGTCCAATCTGCTGACGTATTATGTGGCATGACATCACACCGCTACCAAGCCTTTACTTGAATCGTTTTTTATTATACCACCTCAGCGCGTTTAGCGAAGCGGTTTCCTTGGCATGTCTTGTCGAAGCAGAGATCGTGTTCCCCTTATTCCAGGATTCTCATCAATACGGACGTGGGTAACCCAACCGCGCCATTGATGGTGGCGCTTGGGAGATAAGCGAGTTTTACCAGGCCGGTGGGGGACGCTTAGTCTTCGTCCGCCTATATATAAGGGATAAGGATTCACCTTTTCACCCACGCCTTCTTCCTCCTTTGCTCATCCACCTCCGCGCACTCAAGCTCCAACGCCCAAGCTCGCGCATCTCGTCTTAACCTTCCCCGACCATGTCCGGAGGGGGAGGCAAGTGGTTGGCTTCCACCGTCAAGGAGGAGCACATCACCAAGCTGCGCAATGCCGGATACCTTTCCAGCAATATTGCGCACCGGCTGCCCAATGAGGGGCAGCTCATCCCTACCCCTGGGCCCCATGAGAGGGTCGTCTTCCTTCCCCACTTCCTCCGCGGACTGGGCTTTCCACTGCACCCTTTCATCCAGGGGCTCATGTTCTATTACGGCCTGGATTTCCATGATCTAGCGCCGAACTTCATCCTCAACATCTCGGCGTTTATCGTCGTGTGCGAGGCCTTCCTCTGCATCCAGCCCCACTTCGGCCTGTGGCTCAAGACCTTCAACGTCAAGCCGAAGGTTGTGAAGGGCACGCAGGCGGAATGCGGAGGCGCCATGTTGGGCAAGTTTCCCAACGTCCATTGGCTCGAAGGGGCCTTCGTGGACTCCGTTAAGGGGTGGCAATCGGGTTGGTTCTACATCACCGAGCCGCGCAAACCCATGTGGGCGGCGGCCCCCGAGTTCAGATCTGGCATCCCCACACAGCTCACCTCCTGGAAAGAGAAGGGCTTGTTGTGGGGCAATCCGAAGGAGCTGACGGGACTCCGAGCCTGTATCCAAAAGCTGGTGAGCAATAAGCTCAGGCTCGTCGACGTGGTCCAAGTCATGCTCATCCGCCGGATTCTCCCATGCCAAGAACGGGCATTCAATCTGTGGGAGTTCAATCCGGAACAGCACCAGGCGCTAAGCGGGCTCTTCAACACGACGTATGAAGGCGCCTGGAGGGTGCTGTTTAAGGGCGCCGAAGCCCCCGCATCCGCGACGGAAGATCGCGGATTTCGCTCGCAGCATCCAGCTGACGAGGTAAGTGATTCGACCCCTTTACGGGACACTTGTGGTAAACAGATTGATTCTAAGAGGGTTTCAATCTCTCTTTTCCTTTGGTAGGAATGGATGCAGATGGCCGAGCAGCTCATCTGTCCGGCTCCCATGCCAGAAGACCCAGTGAACGCCCGTCTAGCAGGGCTGCTGGTTCCGGCACCGCACGTGGTGCCGGAGAGGAAGGCCAAGAAGGTGGCCACGGGGACTCGAAAGAGTTCCTGCAATCAAGCGTCCGATGACGAGGCGGACTCCTCCCCTGAAGATGAGGAGGAGGAAGAAGACTCTCTCCCGGAGGAGGGAGAGAGGAAGAGGAAGGCTTCCCCAATAGGGGAGGCCGAAGGGTCCAAGAGGGGGAGAACTATCCCCCCGGACAGTTCCGCCAACACCATCGTTGGCGAGGAGGAGTGGCCTTCAAGGGCTAGGCCTCCGGCGAGATCGTAAGTATCCGGATCCCTGATATGCAATTTCTTTCGCGTCACCTAGTGTCTTACTAATGCCACATACTATCCGCAGTCCGGCCGATGATGATCTCCCCGCTTCATCGAGCGGGTCGTTGGCCCCGTCGGATGTGGATTCACTTCCGACTGCCTCTACCCCCCGCGCCGATGAGGACGCCGAGGTGGGATCCCAGAGAGGGACCCATCAGGAGGAGGCTCCGGAGGCGCCGCCAGGCAGCCTCCCAGACTTTGCGTCGGACTCTACATCGGAACCTGCAGCGGTTCCAGAGTCCGGCAGACGGCCCCTTCGAAAGAAGGGCAAGACCGTGACACCGGCGGCCTCCGTCCAACCGGAGGCGCCGGACAACTTGTTGGAGGCGCTTAAAGGCGCTTCCATCGAGGAAGAACACCGCACTATCATGAGTGTGGTGATTCAGAAGGTTCAGTTCGCCAAGAGCGGGCTGATCGAAGCCTGAAGCAGCCTTCTAACAGGCTTTGAGGTAAGAAGTTATAATTATGTAATGTAGTACCGCATAGACAGTAGCCCCTGATGCTTAGTTCGGTGTTTGGAAAGAAAAGCCGGACTGAGGATCTAAGAAGATATACGCAGGGTTGCTTAAAATATGTCAATATGGGTTTGCAGGCTGCGCTGCTGACCTCTGCCGCACTGACTGCGGAGGTCGGTGCGTTGAAGCAGGATCTCGAGCGGTCCGAGCAAGAGCTCGGCCATGCCAAGAAGTAGCTCGAGGACAAAGAAGGTGAGTAACACCACTTTGAATAGTTACCTTACATAAAAGGATTTTGGTTGCAATACAATTAACAAGGATAATATGGGTATTGCAGGGGCCACGAACGAGGTGGCAGCCCTGAAGGAGGCTGTGTCCGCGGCCGAATGCAGTGCGGCCGCGGAACGGGCAGAGCGAGAAAAACAGGAGGCACAGGTGGCGGCAGTACGGCAAGAGCTCCAGGCTCTCATGGAGAAGCATGAGAGCTTGGAGCGTGACTCCAAGACTCGAGAGTCTGAGCTTGCCTCAGCTCTCGAAAGTGTCAAGTCCGCCAAGGCCGAGGCCCGTAAGGCCATTCAGGAGGTTGAAGATGTAAAGAAGATAGCGGCGGGTAAGGCATTTTTCATGCAAAGCAAGCATGTTAATGTAAACTACCTAACACTTACCCGCATTCGGAGCTCTCCAGGGGCGTTTGCAGATCTGCCGCGTAGTGTGTCCGATGCCGCCGCATTCTATCGTGGCGAGGAGGGGAGCTCGACGGAGAAGGTCTTCTGGTCTCAGTACGCTGAGGCCGGCCATCCGGTGCCCCCAAGCGACCAGCTGAAGCAGCTGGTCGAACTCCACAAGGTAGCTGAGGAGGCCATGAAGGGCCTTATAGTCCGGCTGTGGCCTGGAAAGGCCATGCCTGGGAGCTATGTCGGCCTCGTGCGGCGGCTGGTGGATGCGTGCCCCTGGGTGGAGCTCATCAAGCGCTCCGCCTGTATTGAAGGTGCTCGTCGGGCCCTTGCCCGCACAAAGGTGCACTGGGGCAGGCTGGATGCGGAGAAGCTTCTCACTAACCCGCCGCCACCGGGCAAGGAGTATCATACGCCCGAAATGTATTATAAAACTGTTCTGAAGGGAGCCCGCAATATTGCGGATGAATGCCCCAGAGATGTAATTTTTGAGTAAACTCGCTATGTATTATCCTGTGCGCTGAAAACTTTGTTCATATGCGCATTAAGCAACGCTTGTTTAATTTAAAATATTACCTTTTGTGCGGCCGTTTATAAAATCTGAGAGATGGCAAGTCGTTGGCTTCAGCCCCCGAGCCGCGAGTGCTGGGGTGTTCGGGATAAACTTGAGCACTCTTGTTCCCATTTTTGGGTCCATCTAGGGAGGCGCTCAACACAACGAACAAGGCAACCGGACTTATAATGCTTGAACACTCTCAGTTAGCCATAGAATTCTATAATTTTAAATTTCGGCGAAGCCCCTGGTATTCGGAAGACCGAATCCGGGGCGCTATCCACGCCTTCGTCGGACATTATCCGGAACTTCGCTCGAAGCGGCGTGAGTCTTTAAGGACTCGAAAAGACCTCTCGAACAGCGACCAGTCTCTCGCCTTATCATGCCGGTCAGTTTTAGCTTTCTCCACTGAGGCGCTCGCCCGGCTCAACCGGGGCGCAATCGCAGTGGTTCTCCCAGTGCCACCTTAGCCGATAGAACGGAACGTAAGGCACCAAAACGTGGGAGCCGGGCAAACCCAACTATTGACCCAAGACATGATTCGGAGCCGATTCATATAATGCTATAAGTTCGGGGTGCCGCACTTGTGAAAGTGTTCGGACTTATCACACCATAATGCAGGGAACATAAGCCCCTGGTGTATTCGGCCGTACCAAAATATACGGGTGCACGATGTCATTAATGAACATATATGTAAAGTAATGCAATAATAAGCAAAAAGTGCTGCATTATTTATTTAAGGGATCCTGCTATGAGTGCGGAATGATACAAATAGTGCGGTAAGCAAGGGATTTGGACTAATTAAACATGTCCCCTCCAGGGATGAGCTGCGGACTTGGTGTATATAATCGAATTTAATGCTCATAATTGAGACCACCTGAGTGTTCATCGCAGCCTTCTTTCTTCCCTGGCTGTTGCATCGTGAGCTCGGCAAGTTCACCGCCAGACAGGGCCTCTGGTTAACGGAGTCCTGTGTATACAAAGAAGGAAAATAATAAAAAAAAGGGGGGGCACACTTGCGAGCCCCTGGTGTGGTCGAGCCGCACTCTGGGTCCATTGTGATCGTGCCCCTTCCCCTACGCCCATGGTATCTCCAAAGCATAATGATGTACGCGGAGGGTTGTTCTTGCAATCATGCGAGGGCGGGGGTTAGGGCCGCATTGCTACGCGTGCTCTGATCGTGCCAGGTTGTCCTGGTTGGTATTTCTTCGGGCGCGTTTTGCTGTATCCGGCCGTTTAACGGCCAGACTCGAAGATTGCCTTAAAAGGCTGCTCTGTACTTCTGCCGCGAGAGCCGCTGTATGTTCCTCCGTTCGGAGGGAGCGTTCCATATTTCCGTTGACCGTGATAACTCCACGAGGGCCTGGCATCTTGAGCTTGAGGTATGCATAATGCGGCACCGCTTTGAACTTTGCAAACGCGGTTCGTCCGAGCAGAGCGTGATAGCCGCTGCGAAATGGGACTATGTTGAAGATTAACTCTTCGCTCCGGAAATTATCCGGGGATCCGAAGACCACTTCCAGTGTGACTGAGCCCGTACAATTGGCTTCCACACCTGGTATGACACCTTTAAAGGTTGTGTTTGTAGGTTTAATCCTTGAGGGGTCTATGCCCATCTTGCGCACTGTATCCTGATAAAGCAGGTTCAGGCTACTACCGCCGTCCATCAGGACTCTTGTGAGGTGAAATCCATCGATGATTGGGTCTAAAACCAATGCGGCGAATCCGCCATGGCCTATGCTGGTCGGATGGTCTCTTCGATCGAAAGTGATCGGACAAGAGGACCATGGATTGAACTTCGGGGCGACTGGCCCCATCGCATAGACGTCCCTTAGTGCACGCTTCCTCTCCCTCTTGGGTATATGGGTTGCATAAATCATGTTCACCGTCCGCACTTGTGGGGGGAAACCCTTCTATCCTCTATTGTTCGGCGGTCGGGTCTCCTCCTCGTCGTCGCTGTTTAGCCCCTTGTCATTGTTTTCGGCAATTAACTTGCCTGCCTGCTTGAACACCCAGCAATCTCTGTTGGTGTGATTGGCTGGCTTTTCGGGGGTGCCATGTATCTGGCATAAGCGGTCGAGTATTCGGTCCAAGTTGGACGGACCCGGAGTGGTTCTTTTGAATGGCTTGTTCCGCTGACCGGGTTTGGAGCCTCAGAATCCGGCGTTGACTGCCGTATCCTTCTTCTCGTTGCCGTTAATGCGGCATTTGTTTTTGTTTCGACGTGACCTGCCGTTGTGGTCCTTAGTGTCCGGACTGCCAGAATTTTTATTGAGGTTGTTGCTGCGAGCTAGCCAGCTATCCTCCCCCATGCAAAAGCGGGTCATTAATGATGTGAGTGCTGCCATGGATTTCGGCTTTTTCTATCCCAGGTGCCGGGCTAGCCACTCATCGCGGATGTTATGTTTGAAGGCTGCGAGGGCCTCTGCATCCGGACAGTCGACGATTTGGTTTTTCTTTGTCAAGAACCGTGTCCAGAATTGTCTGGCCAATTCCTCTGGCTGCTGAATTATGTGGCTTAGGTCATCGGCGTCTGGTGGCCGCACATACGTGCCCTGGAAATTGTCGAGGAATGCGGCTTCCAGGTCTTCCCAACACCCAATTGACTCTGCGGAAAGCTGTTAAGCCAATGCCGAGCTGGTCCTTTAAGCTTGAGTGGGAGGTACTTGATGGCATGCAGATCGTCGCCGCGGGCCATATGGATGTGAAGGAGATAATCTTCAATCCAAACCGCGGGGTCTGTTGTGCCGTCGTAGGATTCGATATTTACGGGTTTAAACCCTTCAGGGATTTGGTGATCCATTACTTCGTCAGTGAAGCATAGAGGGTGTGCGGCGCCTCTGTATTGAGCAATATCACGACGCAGCTTGAGAGAGCGTTGTCTACTGTGTTCGGCCCGGCCGGGGTTATTGTATCCGGCGCGACGGTACTCGTCGTGGGTCGTGGGGCGCCCATGTGATCCGTAGATGGATCTGGATTGCCTTGCTTAGTCCTCCAATACGTCTCGCAAGTCCGGCGCGTTCCCTCTTGGCTTCGTACTTTTAGAGCGATGCCGGGGTACGGTCTTGGTGGAGGGCCTGGATGCCTCTCTGTCGCGACCACAGGGTGGTCGGTCGGCCGTATCGTGCGCTGGTGATGAAGGTATGTATGCTTCCTCCTCTAATCGAGGGAGCAACTTGCGTCTGGGGTAGCTTTTGGAGGGGTGTTCGAGTTTAAACTCTTCGGCCGCGAGGACCTCGGTCCATCGATCGGCCAGCAGGTCCTGATCAGCTTGAAGCTGCTGCTGCTTTTTCTTTAGGCTATTTGCCGTGGCGATAAGCCTGCGTTTAAAACGCTCTTGTTCGATGGGATCCTCGGACACGACGAATTCGTCGTCGTTGAGGCTTGCCTCGTCTTCGGAGGGAGGTATATAGTTATAATCCTCGACCTCTTCGTCTGCTACCCTCTCGTGGGGGCTTGCTTCTGCGTCCTCCTGTGCTGAGTCTTGCTGGATGGGATTATCTTTGGCACTCTCTGGGGTATTATTATCTCCTATGCCGGCGCTTGGGCTGTTTCTTTAAGGAATCTGCCTCCGCTACTTCTTCGCCGTCCCCGTCCTTTGGGGTGTCCACCATGTATATGTCGTATGACGAGGTGGTCTTCCAGTGCCCTGTAGGCGCTGGTTCCTGTTCGTCTCCGGCATCGTCGTCCATAGCGTCGATGTCTTCGGAGTCGTAGTCTAGCATGTCGGTAAGATCATCGACAGTGGCTACAAAGTGGGTGGTGGGTGGGCTCTGAATTTCTTCGTCGTCCGTATCCCAACCATCCTGGCCATAGTCCGGCCAGGACTCTCCCGACAGCGAGAGATGCTTTAGCGAATTCAGGATGTCGCCAAAGGGCGAGTATTGGAAGATGTCCGCGGCGGTGAATTCCATAACCGGAGCCGAATCCGATTCGATTGGTAGGGGCGTGGGAGGTCCGGAGTCCGGCAAGGAGTCCGGCACCTCGGAATCACGAGTTTCGCGAGGGACAAGGTTAGTGTTCGGCTCCATCGCCGTGGAAGTTGAAGCCCCCGAGGTGGTGTCCATCCACCGGTCCTCGGTCTGGGCGATCGGCTCCGGACTAAGGGCCGAAGCGGATTCGTGTGCAGCCACCAAGGAACTGTTCGGCGGCAGAGCTAGATCATGCCCATCGCAACAGTGCGGCGCGCTTGGCTTTGGCTCGAGTCCGTCGAAGATCAAGTCCCCGCGGATGTTGGCTGTGAAGTTTAGGCTTCCGAATCTGACCTGATGGCCAGGGGCGTAGCTTTCGATCTGCTCCAGATGGCCAAGTGAATTAGCCCGCAGTGCGAAGCCGCCGAATACGAAGACCTGTCCGGGGAGAAAAGTCTCACCCTGGACAGCATTGTTGATTGAAGATGCCATCAAGCCTATCGGTGACGACACATAGGAACTCTCAATGAAAGCACCAATGTCGGTGTCAAAACCGGCGGATCTCGGGTAGGGGGTCCCGAACTGTGCGTCTAGGCGGATGGTAATAGGAGACAAGGGACACGATGTTTTACCCAGGTTCGGGCCCTCTTGATGGAGGTAAAACCCTACGTCCTGCTTGATTAATATTGATGATATGGGTAGTACAAGAGTGGATCTACCACGAGATCAAAGAGGCTAAAACCCTAAAGCTAGCCTATGGTATGATTGTTGTGATGTATGTTGTGTCCTACGGACTAAAGCCCTCCGGTTTATATAGACACCAGAGGAGGCTAGGGTTACACAGAGTCGGTTACAATGGTAGGAAATCTACATATCCGTATTGCCAAGCTTGCCTTCCATGCCAAGGAAAGTCCCATCCGGACACGGGACAGAGTCTTCAATCTTGTATCTTCGTAGTCTTGGAGTCCGGCGGACGATGATAGTCCGGTTGTCCGAACACCCCCTAGTCTAGGACTCCCTCACCGAGCCAGTTACTTCTCTGCAAAGGGAAGATCTTTGCCACTGGAATATGGATGCTCTGCATACTCCCATCGTAGGAGAAACCCCCGAGGCTCGTGCCTTGGAGGATGCGCGTTTGGCAAACTTGGCTGAGTGCACTCGACTAGAGAACCTCCAGTGAGCACTCGACGAGCGTGCGCGGCAATGAGTACCAGACTCCAGTCGACGTCAACTCTTTCCTCCGCCTACCCAGGTATATCGAACCCCAATTCAAAATCTAGCAGTTGTTGCCCGTATAGCGGAGTCGATTCAGCCCTCTCAGTTGGAGGCTAGAAGAGGCTTGATGCAGATCAGAGATTTGCTCCGAGTAGCAGGAGAACAGAATTCAGCTGTATCGTAGTCATGCAATAGGATTCACAGTCGATCCGTCGCTGCGAATATAGTCCAGTCGGCTCACAGCCCAAGATTGCCCCCGCGGCGTGAGGGACGTGGGGGTCGACATGATTAGTATGATGACCGATTCGATCGCAATGATCGGCGTCGAGTGCCCACTCCTCCCCCAAGGGTTGGGTCTTACGCCCCTCGACAACAAGATGACAGACGCCAGCACAGCATTGGACGGAGAGCTCCGGTCGACCCCAGGGAGCCAGGCTTTGACGCGAGATCCATTATCGTGCAAGCTTTGGTCGACCGGAACAGAGCTCACCGAGAAGGCCACGACAGAGATGTGCCCACCAGCAGCCGAGTTCATGTTTCAGGGCCAGAGTGTTTTAGCAGAGCCATCAGAGCCGCGGTGATCCCTCCCAACTTCAGGTTGGCGACTGGGGTGAGTAAGTTCACTGGTGAGTCCTAGCTCGATACTTGGCTTGAGGACTACCGAGTGGATGTACATATTGGCGGTGGAAATGATGAGGTGGCCATGAAACACCTACCGCTTATGCTAGAGGGTTCGGCCAGAGCCTGGTTGAATCAGTTGGCTCCCAGCAGCATTTACACTTGGGAAGATCTTGCCCGAGTGTTTGTCAGGACATTTGAGGGAACTTGCAAGCGACCAGTAGGACTGACAGAGCTGCAGGTCTACGTGCAAAAGTCGAATGAGACCCTGAGAGATTACATCCAGAGGTGGATAACATTGCATCATACAGTGGAGAACGTATCTGATCATCAAGCAGTCTGTGCCTTCAAGGAAGGCGTTAAGAACAGAGAGTTAAGTTTGAAGTTTGGTCGGACCGAAGACATGACCCTGAGTCGAATGATGGAGATTGCCACCAAATATGCCAATGGTGAAGAAGAGGATCGACTCCGGAGTGGCAAGTACAAGCCGAGCCAGTCGGAAAAAGGAAACTCCAGTTGGAAGCAGAAGCGGAAAGCCAAGCCAGCTGCTCCTTGAGAAGCCTTGGCCGTGACTCAGGGCAAGTATAAAGGGAAGCCCAAAGGATCCTGGAACCCCAAGAAGGTGAAGGACAAGGAAGGAAACGACGTGATGGATTTGCCGTGCCACATCCACACGAAGAAAGACGAAGAGGGTAACTTCATTTACCCGAAACATACCACTCGCCAGTGCCGGCTCTTAATCCAGCAGTTTCAAGGGAAACAACCCAAGGATAAGGAAAAGGAGTCGGACAAGGCCGAGGACAAAGAGGAAAGTGATGAAAGATACCCCCATGTCAATTCCACCCTGATGATTTTTGCTGATGTGGAGAGCAAAAGTCGATTGAAAGTTACCAACCATGAGGTGAATATGGTTGCTCCGGCGACACCCAGCTATCTGAAATGGTCCCAGACCGCCATTACGTTCGACCAATCTGATCATCCGACACACATAGCCACCCCTAGGAGGCAAGCTTTGGTGGTCGACCCAGTCGTCGAAGGCACTCGACTGACTAAGGTACTAATGGATGGTGGCAGTGGACTAAATATATTGTATGCGGAGACGCTGAAAGGAATGGGCATTCCGATGTCCAGACTCAGTTCCAGCAACATGAGTTTCCATGGAGTCATTCCTGGAAAGAAGGCTAAGTCACTCGGCCAAATAGCTCTTGATGTGGTTTTCGGTGATTCGAAGTATTTTCTCAAAGAAAAGATAACATTTGAAGTCGTGGATTTTCAGAGTGCTTATCACGCTATTTTGGGCAGGCCAGCTTATGCACGGTTCATGGCTCGGCCATGTTACATATACCTCAAATTGAAGATGCCTGGTCCCAAGAGTGTGATCACCATCACTGGCAATCGGAAAAAGGCAGAATAGTGCTTTCAGAAGTGCTCAAGGATTGCCGATGCTCAGAAAACAGTGGTGGAGCTGCAAGAGTATCAGAAAAATGCAGATCCGAGTGATCTATTGCGGGCCAAGAAGCCCGCCATAGAGTCAGTGTTCCAGTCGTCTGGTGAGACAAAGCCCGTTCATATTCACCCGACCGACGCCAGTGCTGCTCCGACTCATATTTCCACAACACTCGACTCTAAATAGGAAGAAGCACTCATCCAGTTCCTCCGTGAGAACTGGGACATCTTCGCATGGAAGCCTGCTGACATGCCGGGTGTTCCTAGGGGCTGGCTGAGCATCGTTTATGAGTCGACCCAAAAGCAAAACCTGTCAAAGAACATCTTCGACGGTCCGTCGTCCAGAAGAGAAAGGCCATTGGTGAGGAGGTAGCTCGGCTCATGGCAGCGGAGTTTATCCGAGAGGTTTACCACTCTGAGTGGCTCGCCAATGTTGTCATGGTCCCCAAGAAGGACAAGTCGCTTCGCATGTGCATTGATTTCAAACATATCAATCGGGCATGCCTGAAAGATCATTTTCCTCTCCCTCGCATCGACCAAATTGTCGACTCGACTACGGGATGTGAGAGATTGCCTTTTTTAGACGCCTATTCCGGGTACCATCAGATCCGTTTGTATGGACCCGACGAGATCAAAACAGCTTTCATCACTCCATTCGGGTGCTTCTGCTATGTCACCATGCCATTCGGCCTCAAGAATGCCGGAGCCACGTTCATAAGGATGATTCAGAAGTGTTTACTCACTCAAATCAGTCAGAACATGGAAGCGTACATGGATGATATTGTGGTCAAATCACGGAAGGGTTCCGACCTGTTGACTGACCTCGCTGAAACATTTGCCAATCTCAGGAGGTATGATATCAAGCTCAATCCGTCAAAATGCACATTCGGAGTTCCTAGTGGAAAGTTACTCGGTTTTCTCGTTTCTGAACGAGGAATCGACACTAACCGAGAAAAAGTTGGCACTATACTCCGAATGAAACGCCCTGTGCGTGTGCACGATGTCCAGAATCTTACTGGATGCTTGGCCGCGTTAAGTCGATTCATCTCTCGCCTCGGTGAAAAGGCATTGCCTCTTTACCGACTGATGAAGAAGTCAGACAAGTTTGAGTGGACTCCAGAAGCTGATGCAGCATTTGCCGAGCTAAAAGCTCTGCTCTCCACCTAGCCGGTGCTTGCTGCTCCAATTAGCAAAGAGCCTCTGTTGCTTTACATTGCAGCCATAGGACAAGTCGTCAGTACAGTACTTACGGTCGAGCGGGAAGAAGAAGGGAAAGCCTTCAAAGTTCAGCACCCAGTATATTATCTTTCCGAAGTGTTGACCCCATCGAAGCAAAGATACCCTCATTATCAGAAGCTCGTATATGGGATCTACATGACCACGAAGAAGGTTGCTCATTATTTCTCTGATCATTCCATTACAGTCGTCAGCGACGCCCCACTGTCAGAGATTCTGCACAACAGAGATGCAACCGGTCGAGTGGCGAAATGGGCGATTGAAATCCTTTCCCTTGATATCAAGTTTGAGGCAAAGAAAGCCATCAAGTCCCAAGCAGTAGCAGATTTCATCGCCGAGTGGATTGAACAACAGCAGCCGACTCAAGTTCACTCGGAGCACTGGACCATGTTCTTTGATGGCTCTAAGATGTTAAATGGTTCCGGTGCTGGGGTAGTATTGGTTTCCCCCCAAGGAGATAAGCTCAGATATGTGCTCCAGATCCACTTTGATTCCTCCAATAATGAAGCAGAATACGATGCACTTTTGTATGGGTTGCGCATGGCCATTTCACTCGGCGTCCGTCGCCTTATGGTTTATGGCGACTCAGATTTGGTGGTCAATCAGGTGATGAAGGAGTGGGACGTTAGAAGCCCAGCCATGACTGGATACTGCAATGCAGTGAGAAAGCTTGAAAAGAAATTTGAAGGGTTAGAGCTCCATCATATACCCCGACTGAAGAATCAAGCGGCTGATGATTTGGCGAAGATAGGTTCCAAGAGAGAAGCCATTCCCAGTGATGTGTTCTTGGAGCATATCCATATTCCATCACTTCAAGAAGATCCTTTTACCGAAGAAGCTCCGCAGCCTAAAAGTGTCACAGATCCGACTGAAGTTGAAGTTCCAGCAGTGGTCGACCTGATCATGGAAGCGTTGGTGATCACTCCCGATTGGACAGTGTCGTACATCGCGTATATCTTAAGGAAAGAGCTCCCAGAGGATGAAGAAGAGGCTCGACAGATCGTCCGCCGATCTAAGGCCTTTACCGTGATAAAGGGACAGTTGTATAGAGAAAGCGCGACTGGAGTTGGTCAGAAGTGTATAATGCCAAAAGAAGGTCGGATAATCCTTGACGATATCCACTCGGGGACCTGTGGCCATCATGCGTCCTCTCGGACCATTGTGGCTAAAGCATACCGAGCGGGATTTTACTGGCCAAGAGCGAATGAAATGGCAAAGGAGATAGTCGACAAGTGTGAAGGATGTCAATTTTACTCCAATATGTCACACAAGCCCGCCTCAGCCTTGAAGACCATTCCACTCGTCTGGCCTTTCGCTGTATGGGGATTGGATATGGTTGGACCACTGAGAACAGGCAGAAGCGGCTTCACCCATGTGCTGGTAGCAGTCGACAAGTTCACCAAGTGGATTGAGGCTAAACCCATCAAGAATCTTGATGCCGGCACTGCTGTCAGCTTCATCAGGGAGTTGATATTCAGATATGGAGTTGCACACAGCATCATCACTGACAATGGGTCAAACTTCGATTCCGAGGAATTCAGAGCCTTCTGCACATCTCAGGGCACACGAGTCAACTATGCTTCAGTCGCTCACCCCCAGTCGAATGGACAGGCAGAACGAGCAAATGGCTTAATTCTCAAAGGGTTGAAACCCCGATTGATGCGCGATCTCAAGCACGCAGCTGGTGCACGGGTCGACGAACTTCCGTCGGTACTTTGGGGATTAAGGACCACACCTAACCGGTCGACTGGGAGAACTCCATTCTTCTTGGTCTATGGAGCTGAAGCAGTCTTGCCGAGTGACCTGCTTCACAATGCACCCCGAGTCGAACTCTACACTGAAGCTGAAGCAGAGCAAGCCCGGCAAGACGCTGTCGACCTTCTAGAAGAAGAAAGAGAGATGGCCTTGATCCGATTGACCATTTATCAGCAGGACTTGCGTCGCTTCCATGCCAAAAACGTGAAGAGTCGAGCCTTCCAAGAACGAGATTTGGTTCTCCGAGTGGATCAGCATAAGCCACACAAGCTTGCTCCTACTTGGGAAGGTCCCTTCATCGTCACCAAGGTTCTCCACAATGGAGCATACCGCCTTTACAACGTCGAGCACCAGATTGACGAGCCCCGAGCTTGGAACACGGAGCTGCTCCGCCCCTTTTATACTTAAGTATGCACTCGGATGGGATGTAATAAAAGTACTTCTGTAGTTCTTTTTTCAAAGACAATAGTGTCATAATTTTCCCAGTGATTGTTGTTACTTTTGTTCACATAAAGGTCCCCCAGTGGGTGGCTTAGTTGCGAATCCGTTTCGCCTAAGTTTGTAAAAAAATCCTTGCCGAGTGGTGAGCCAGCCTCCCACTCGGGGGCTTAGCTGCAAATCCGTTTCGCCTAAGTTTAACAAAATCCTACCGAGTGGTGAGCCAGCCTCCCACTCGGGGGCTTAGCTGGAGTCCAAGTACTCGCCTAAGTTTAAACAAAATCCTGCTGAGTGGTGAGCCAGCCTCCCACTCGGGGGCTTAGCTGCAGTCCAAGTACTCGCCTAAGTTTAAACAAAATCCTGCCGAGTGGTGAGCCAGCCTCCCACTCGGGGGCTTAGCTACAGCATAGCGCTCGCCTAAGTACAAACACAATGTGCGCTCCGCAAGGAGGACGAGGTGTAGGTCGACTGCTACCCTCTCCTTCTGAGCTACGCCACAAATACAATGTGCGCTCCGCAAGGAGGACGAGGTGCAGGTCGACTGCTACCCTCTCCTTCCGAGCTACGCCACAAATACAATGTGCGCTCCGCAAGGAGGACGAGGCGCAGGTCGACTGCTACCCTCTCCTTTCGAGCTACGCCACAAATACAACATGCGATCCGCGAGTAGGACGAGGTGCAGGTCGACTGTTACCTTCTCCTTCAGAGGTACGCCACAAAAATCCTACCGAGTGAAGAGCAGACCTCCCACTCGGGGGCTTAGCTGCAGCCCAGTGCTTGCCTAAGTTTTTGAAAATCCTACCGAGTGGAGAGCAGACCTCTCACTCGGGGGCTTAGCTGCAGCCCAGTGCTCGCCTAAGTTTTTGAAAATCCTACCGAGTGGAGAGCAGATCTCCCACTCGGGGGCTTAGCTGCAGCCCAGTGCTTGCCGAAGTTTTTGAAAATCCTACCGAGTGGAGAGCAGACCTCCCACTCAGGGGCTTAGCTGCAGCCCAGCGCTCGCCTAAGTTTTTGAAAATCCTACCAAGTGGAAAGCAAGCTTTCCACTCGGGGGCTTAGCTGTAGCCCAGTGCTCGCCTAAGTTTTTGAAAATCCTACCAAGTGGAAAGCAAGCTTTCCACTCGGGGGCTTAGCTGCGGCCCAATGCCAGCCTAAGTATGACGAGGTACAAGTCGATTGCAATCTGTGCTTCATCCCTACCTGCAAAAGAGCATCTCAAACACTAGCATATATTCCAAGCGAAGGACAATATTCGTTCGAAGGCAAATGCAAACATATTCAACGGCAAACCCAAGTTCAGATAGCGTCCTATGGAACCAGAAGTGCTCAGGCATCAAGCCTGTTAAAGTTTATCGGTTACAAAAACCACTCGGCATACCAAGGCAAATTTAAGGCATCAAGCATAGAAGTCTTTTACCCCTCCTGTGGAGGGCTGGAAGGCGCAACGAACTTGTCCAGGTCGATTCCATCTGCGATCCGAGTGGCAGCAGCGATGAAGGTCTCCATGAAGGATCGGAAGTCATGCTTCTTTCTATTGGCCACCTTGAGAGCCGCCAGCTTGTCCTCTCGCGCATCCTTGAAGTGAACACGGACCAGAGATAGAGCAACGTCAGCACCGCACCTGGCAGAAGACTTCTTCCATTCTTGCACTCGACATGGAACTTCGTTCAGTCGAGTCATCAGAGACTCAAGGTCATTCTAAAGTGTTTCTCCTGGCCAGAGTGTTGTGTCAATGCGTGACGTTGCAACCTACAGCCTTGCAAGATAGTCGACAACAACAACAACGTGAGACTCAAGTCGGAGCACGTTCATGGCGGCTTCATCCTTCACAGGGGAGTTGATAGGATCTAGGCTCGTCTCCAGTCGACCAGTCTCCTCCTCCAAGTTCTGGCAGAACTCTATAGACATAACCCAAAGTTAAGGCAGCACTTTGGTGGTAAGACCATAATTAAAGGCATGTTGGATACAAAGGGTTACCTTCAAGCATAAGGAATAGCTTCTTGGCGAGTCCTCCCAGATAAGCCTCCAGATCATTCTTCTTTCTTGCCAATTCGCTGGCCTTGTCACTCAAGGCAATCTTGTCATTCTTCAGTCGACTGACCTCCTTGTTGGCCGCATCAAGAGGAGCTTTCATATTGGTATTCTCCTCTTCAAGTTTGCTGATCGAAGCCAGCTTCTCTTCTGCGAGCTTGGTCTTCTCTGAAGCTGCTTTCTGCGCCTCAGCGAGGTCAAGATCCTTCTTCTTCAGAGAATCCCTCAGTTTATCTGCAAAATCACAGTGAGATCAGACTCGGGAATGGACAAGAAACAAAGGTAGTCGTCAAGGTTCTCACCAAACATAGCTTTTGCCTCCTCCTTCGCCTTCGTGAAGTTCTCCTGGACAAGCTTCAAATCAAGTTCAAGCTGGATATGCTTCTTCTCCAATTCAGTATAACGAGCTGCAAGCTCGCAAGATTTCTACGAAGGATCAATCAACGAACGTCAAAAATAGGTCACTTCCGAGTGACTAAGAAAAAAATCGTAGTATTTCTAAGACTATAGTCGAATCTAAACATTCAACTGACTACACCCAGTGGGTGCACTCAGCGTGCCCCCACTAGTTCTATCAGCTAGAGTCGATCAGTCGACCAAAAAAGACAGAAAGGCTAACCACCAGCAGTTAGCCATAGTTTTTTTTTAAAAAAGGAGAGGTGTTCTTCAGACCGTAGTCGACTGCCAGCAGTCGACCACGGTCTCGGGGACTACACCCAGTGGGTGCACTAAGCGTGCCCCCACCAGTGATATGATTCTATTCGACCAGATCGAGTATAGAAAATGATGAGAAAAAGTTCAAGACATAAAGAGGGACTACACCCAATGGGCGCACTCAGCGTTCCCCCACCAATCCAGATATTCAATCGACACACCCAGTAGGTGTACGACAGATACTAAGATTTTTAGAAAGAAAAGTTTTCAGGTATCATATTCTAACAGAACAGGCGGTGATCGACTAACCTGAACATTGCTCTGAAGGGCTGAACTGGCGTCATAAGCTGCTTGACTGGCGTCTCGGATCGCCTTCACTTGCTCCATCATGACCCCCGCCTGGCGTATGGCTTCTTTAGTCGCGCTTGCTTGGTCTTCTGGGACGTGGTGGGTGGAGAAAAGTGAAGACGGATTAGCACTCGATGACGAAGGGAGAGCACTCGTCAGCGGCACCGCAAAGGATACGGTAGCCCGAGTGACGTTGTCCCCCTCCGCAACCAATGTCTCAGGTGCTGATACAACCTGAGCTGTGTTGCCAGCAGACACCCTCCTATTCCTCCTCTTCCTCAGTGGTTCCTCATCATCATCATCAGGAAGATCAATGATGATATTAGGTGGAGCTGCTGAAAAGATTCCAAGTTAAAGATGAAGATCCTACCGACTGAAAATGAAACTACAAAGGTCATACCAGGATTGGAAGTGACAGCATCCTCCATTTCTTGATCTTCAGGTCTGGTCAAGGTCTCATAAGTAGCAGCACTGCAGTTTCAAAAATCAGTCGGTCAGTGAACGAATCGATCAAGAGTAAATCCATGTGAAACAAGAAGACACAAGTTACGCCATTACCCAGAAATAATGGGAATCACCATCTTCATCTTTGGCAGGGCCTTCATCGGCTTTGATGACGCCGCTCGGGATTGCTTCGGTGCTTTCTCAGTCGGCGCCGGGGAAGTCATCCGAGGACGCTTGGTCGACTGCACAACAGGCACGGCTCCCTTGCCGCGCTCGACTGCAGGATCATGGACAAGCTTGGATCGTCTTTCGGAATAGGGAGGCTGGACTTCCTCCTCCTCCTCCTCCTCCTCCTCCTCCTCCTCCTCTTCCTCGTCAGAGCCAGCGTCTTCATCACCCTCCTCGCCATCCGATTCCCACTCCTCCTGTCTTTCGCCTCCGCTTCCTTCCTCCTCTTCGGTCTGAACTTGCGCCCCATTGGGCATCGAATACAACTCAGTAGTGATCTGAAAGACAACAAAACAAGACGAAAGTCAATTGACTAAGTTGCAGCAAAACAGAATGAACGAAACAGGATCACAGTCGGAGATAAGTGGTCATACCTTGTCCGGTTAAGAAGACTGGTTGAGTGGTGGGATCCTCCTAGCTCCACGAGGGTTATCTTTGTTCCCTGTGATGGCAGTCATCCACCTCTCTAGTGTGGCGTCGTCAACCTCCTCTTGGTGGACCCGAGTGGTGTCTTCGGTACCAGAGTACAACCACATCGGGTGGCCTCGGTATTGGAGTGGCTGAATGCGCCATCGGAGAAAAACCTCCAGAAGATCCATACCAGTGACCCCATCGCGAATGAGCTGGACTACACGTTCCATCAACATTTTAACTTGAGCCTTCTCCTCGGGAAGTACCTTCAGAGAAGACGCCTTGTTCACTCGGTCCATGGAGAACGGAGGGAGACCAGTCGACTGCCCTGGCGTCGACTCGTCTTGGCAGTAGAACCAGGTCGACTGCCACCCTCTAACTGACTCGGGAAGGGTCATGGTTGGAAAGGCGCTCTTACTCCTCATCTGGACCCCAAGACCCCCACACATCTGGATTACTTGGGTCCTCTCGTCATTTGGACTAGCCTTTTTCACCGTCTGAGAACGACAAGTGAATATGTGCTTGAAGAGGCCCCAGTGCGGCCGACAACCCAAGAAGTTTTCGCACAAAGACACAAAAGCGGCGAGATAGGCAATGGAGTTGGGTGTGAAGTGATGGAGTTGTGCCCCAAAGAAGTTCAGAAACCCTCGAAAGAAAAGATTCGGCGGCAGAGAGAACCCGCGATCGACATGGGTGGCTAAGAGGACACACTCACCCTGCTGTGGCTGTGGTTGCCACTCCATCCCCGGAAGCCTTGCTGACCCATGGGAGATCAGTCCCTCGTTAGCCAGATCGTCGAGGTCCTTCTGGGTGATGGTCGAGCGGATCCAGTCTCCCTAGATCCAGCATTGCGGCAGGCTGGACCGCGATGAGGATCCGCCCCGACTGGTCGCTCTCCCCTTCGCTTTCGCCGTCGCCGACGCCTTCTTCACCCACTCCAAGGCCGTCGTCTTCTCCTTCACCATCATCACCGGCGAGGCGCGCGAGGAGCAGAAGAGCGGAGATAGAGGCGAGCACAGCAGGTGAGTTCGAGGAAGAGGGAGAGGGGAATGAGGACACACTGTTCAAAAAAACCCGTCCGGCGCCTTATATGAAGTCGCTTCGGAGTGGCTGACTGGTAGGCCCGGGCAATCCTGTCAAATCCCACAACAGTCGTGCGAGCGATACGTGGTGAAAAAGGCGGCGTGGAAATCGAGGCATCTCTGCCTTATCCCATCCGAGTACCGCAGCCTTCTCCGCTTCGCACGCTTCCCAAAATTTGGATCCCGCTAAATCCGCTAACAGCAGAGCAACTTGTCAGATGGCAGATTTCCTTCGATCCGTCGCTCGGAAATCTCCCAGATTCGTAAAGTTCACTCGACAGACGTAAAGAATGGATCAAGGAGACTGAAAGAGAAGTTGACACCGTCACTAAAGAGCCATTGATCCAGAGTAAGACACACTCGCAACACAAAAAACAGGTCGGAAAGATTATCAACTCCTTCCTCACTCAAGCCTCGATACATTCGGGGGCTAATGATGAAGTCATGTACCTAGGGTAGGGTCATGGACCTGTCCAAGGTACCCTCCCTAAGGACGTCTTTAGAAGAAATTGCCTTCGAGTCGACCTGGAAGGCTTCCACACGACGGACTCGATGACACTCGACCATGAAGCCTCACTCGACCACCAGGAGATCAAGAGTCACTCTGTATGCAAATGGTCTGTAATTAAGTAGTCATTATGGTCATGATGACACTTTATGTAAGGCGTTACCTGTAACACCTAGCCTTAATGTACTTTAAACCCTTCGCTGCATGGGCTGGCTGGGGTCCTGGTGCACTCTATATAAGCCACCCCCCTCCACAGGCAGAGGGGTTCGCACCTCTGTAACTCATACGCATATAATCTAGTTGACCTCCTCCGGGCTCCGAGACGTAGGGCTGTTACTTCCTCCGAGAAGGGCCTGAACTCGTAAATCCCTTGCGTATAGAACTACTCCATAGCTAGGATCTTGCCTCTCCATACCTACCCCCTATTCTACTGTCAGTCTTAGTACCATGACACTAAGCACTTCTCCCATGGCAAGAAAGACCAATCTAGTAGGCCAAACCAAACTGATAATTTGAAGAGACTTGCAAAGATAACTGAATCATACATAAAAGAATTTAGAGAAGATTCAAATATTATTCATAGATAAACTTGATCATAAACCCACAATTCATCGGATCTCGACAAACACACCGCAAAAAGAGTTTACATCGAATAGATCTCCACAAGAGAGGGGGAGAACATTGTATTGAGATCCAAAAGGAGAGAACAAGCCATCTAGCTAATAACTATGGACCGGTAGGTTTGTGGTAAACTACTCACAACTCATTGGAGGGCCAAGGATGTTGATGTAGAAGCCCTCCATGGTCGATTCCACCTCCGGCAGAGTGCCGGCGAAGGCTCCAAGATGAGATCTCGCAAATACAGAAGGTTACGACGGTGGAAATTGTGTTTCGTGGTGCTCCTGGATGTTTTCGGGGTACGTAGGTATATATAGGAGGAAGAAGTACGTCGGTGGCCGCCCGAGGGGCCCACGAGACAGGGGGCCCGCCCTACAGGGGGGGCGCGGCCTCCTGTCTCGTGGCTTCCTCGGAAGCTTCTTGACTTGCACTCCAAGCTCTCCGGATCACGTTCGTTCCAAAAATCACGCTCCCGAAAGTTTCATTCCGTTTGGACTCCATTTGATATTCCTTTTCTTCGAAATACTGAAATAGGCAAAAAATCAGCAATATGGGCTGGGCCTCCGGTTAGTAGGTTAGTCCCAAAAATGATATAAATGTGTAAAATAAAGCCCATAAACATCCAAAAGGGGTAATATAATAGCATCGAACAATCAAAAATTATAGATACGTTGGAGACGTATCAAGCATCCCCAAGCTTAATTCCTGCTCGTCCTCGAGTAGGTAAATGATAAAAAGAGAATTTTTGATGTGGAATGCTACCTAGCATAATTCTTAATGTAATTTTTTATTGTGGCATGAATGTTCAGATACAAATGATACAAAATAAAAGTTCATATTAACATGAAAATCGTGATACTTCAAGCATACTAATCAAAGTAATCATGTCTTCCCAAAATAACATGGCTAAAGAAAGTTATCCCTACAAAATCATATAGTCTGGCTGTTGCTCTATCTTCATCACACAAAGTATTTAATCATGCACAACCCCGATGACAAACCAAGCAAATGTTTCAAACTCTTTCAACTTTCACACAATACATGAGCATGAGCCATGGACATAGCACTATATGTGGAATAGAATGGTGGTTGTGGAGAAGACAAAAAGGAGAAGATAGTCTCACATCAACTAGGCGTATCAATGGGCTATGGAGATGCCCATCAATAGATATCAATGTGAGTGAGTAGGGATTGCCATGCAACGGATGCACTAGAGCTATAAATATATGAAAGCTCAACAAAAGAAACTAAGTGGGGTGCATCCAACTTGCTTGCTCACGAAGACCTAGGGCACTTTTGAGGAAGCCCAATATTGGAATATACAAGCCAAGTTCTATAATGAAAAATTCCCACTAGTATATGAAAGTGACAACATATGAGACTCTCTATCATGAAAATCATGGTGCTATTTTGAAGCACAAGTGTGGAAAAAGAGATAGTAGCATTGTCCCTTCTCTCTTTTTCTCTCATTTTATTATTTTTTTCTTTTTCTTCCTTTTTTTTCTTTTTTTTTCTTTTTCTTTGGCCTACTCTTTTTTTGGCCTTTCTTTTTTTTCGTAAAGTCTGAAGTCTCATCCTGACTTGGGGGAATCATAGTCTTCATCATCCTTTCCTCACTAGGACAATGCTCTAATAATGAACATCATCACACTTTATGGATTTACAACTCAAAGCTAGAACAAGATATGACTCTATATGAATGCCTCCAGCGGTGTACCGGGATATGCAATGAATCAAGAGCGACATGTATGAAAATTATGAAGGTGGCCTTGCCACAAAATACAATGTCAACTACATGATCATGCAAAAAGCAATATGACAAAAGTAATGTGTGTCATATGAACGGAACGATGGAAAGTTGGATGGCAATATATCTCGGAATGGCTATGGAAATGTCATAATAGGTAGGTATGGTGGCTGTTTTGAGGAAGGTAAATGGTGGGTATATGGTACCGGCGAAAGTTGCACGGTACAAGAGAGGCTAGCAATAATGGAAGGGTGAAAGGGTGCGTATAATCCATGGACTCAACATTAACCAAAAGAACTCATATACTTGTTGCAAAAATCTAGAAGTCATCAAAAATCAAAGCACTACGCGCATGCTCCTAGGGGGATAGATTGGTAGGAAAAGACCATCGCTCGTCCCCGACCGCCACTCATAAGGAAGACACTCAATAAATAAAATTGTGCTCCAACTTCATCACAAAGCGGTTCACCATACGTGCATGCTACGGGAATCACAAACCTTATTAGTAGTAGGGTGGCATGGTCCAGAACAAGCATTCGCGTCCAGGAGTACGGCACACGCCACCAGCGCGACTTCCATCCGACGCCATATTTCTTGGAGTTCGTGCTACAGCTATCTCTTCAACCTCATCGTTTCTCTAACTCAGCCATCGCGTGGTGGGCGAGGTGAGGGTTTGCCGATAGTCGGTTTCCTCAACTGCGGTCCCACTTGTAAGGCCAACTCCAACTCACGACCCCAAACGGACCTTCGTTTTGCCTGGATTCTGTCCGTTTGGGTAGGGCAATGGGGTCGTGTCTGGGCCATTTCTTGGATGAGGTGGTCATGCGCCCAACACGCGGACGCATCCCGGCCACGTACATTTTTCTTTGAAAACACATATCTTTTTTCATCATTGATTTTTGGTACATGGAAATACATCACCAAAATTTGATTAGATAAGCAAGACCAAAGAAAACAAGAACAACAAGAATACATTTTAGAAGACATCCAACTTCCATAATTGCTCCTATAAGTTGGATTAGTGCCTTCTCGATGCATTCATTATTGATCTCCGGAGGCTCGATCTTGTGTGCTTCTTTCTTCTTCGAGGGTAAAGAAGTAGACATTGCTTCCTCGCATCTAGTCTCATGTGTAGCCTCTATTCTATCAACAAGTGCACTAGTCTCATCTCTAGCCTCTATGCTAGCTAAAAGTGCTAGAACATCTACTAAATTGCGCTCTATCAATATATCGATGTACTCTTCTTCCCAATACCAAGACTTGCATCCATTCTACACAATAAAGTTTTAAATTAGCACAAGTAGTCTAATTCGAGAGCATAACCGAAGATTTGGTCGAGTTCTTCCTCCTTTTGTCGACACGTGGGACATCCAGCATCCAGGTCGTTGTCGGATTATGGGATCCGCAAACCCTTGAGAGGTTCGAACTCTGGGGTGCGTCCGGAGATCTCAACCTACCCAGCCTGCCTACTCGCTATCCCCCTAAGCCTAGCGCGTCGTGCTCAAAGGGACAAAGAGACACAATAGTTTATCCTGGTTCGGGCCACCTTGCAGTGTAATACCCTACTCCAACGTTTTGGTGGATTGCCTCGGGGGGCTGAGGATGAACTAGTACAATGGATGAACTGGCCTCAGGAGGTGAGGTGTTCTTGAGCTCAAGAGAGCTGGTGTGGTGGTCGGGTGGGAATGGATCCCATCCCCCTCTATGGTGGTGGATAAGTCCTATTTATAGTGGCCTTGGTCCTCTTCCCAAATGTTGGCGGGAAGGGATCCCACAACGACCGGATTTGAAAGGGGACAAGTAGTACAGCTTATCTTGACAAAAGTAGTATTCGCCTGCGAAAAGCCTCTGGTCGTGACGCTGCGGTGGGCTCGTCGATGACCTCCTTCCTGCCGTCCTGGCGGTCCTGGTCTCGTTGCACCAGAATGGAAACCTTTGGCTGACTCCTCGGGACTTCGCGCCTGTGGCTTGCCTCCCTTGCACCAAAGAGGAAACCTGCGCTCTGCGCCCGCCTGGCGCCCGCATGGTCTTGGTCGTCATGGCTCATGTCAGCTGAGCCTCATGAGGTGAACCTTGCATAGAACTCTCCGCCCCTCGAGATCCAGCCTGGGGAGGCCGATCCCCTCGGGGGTCTTGGCGTCGTCTGCCTCACGAGCCTTGGCCCCTCACGAGGGTCTTGAGTTGTTGATGCTGAAGCTGGGCCGTACCAGGCCGTCGATGGAGCCACGTGGTGGGCCGCAGGCAGGCAGGGCTAGATACCCCCATATCCAGGACGCCGACAATCGTGTCATGCAAGAAAATGGAGTGGTAGTTGAAGCCACGTGATGTGCATCTTGGGTTAAACTGTCAATACAATCTTACTACTCTTGAGTAACTCCAAAAGAGGCCACCGAAGATCTTTATTGGATTTGTTTTTCATCACGAGCACGTCGAGGTGAAAGATGTGCAGGTTCAGTGCGTCCTCTTGTGTTTTCACTGACATGTGGGGCCGCATATGAGCAAACAGACGATGGGCTCCGCGCGTCTGCTGGCTGGCTGAGAAGAGAGATAGAGGAGGGTTGAGCATGGACTCTAGGAAATTTGTTCTATGTAACCAGCACCTCGATATAGGCTCAATATAGTGGGGCGGCATGGGCCATAACTAGCATTCACGTCTAGCAGTACGGCACATGCCACCCACACGAGTCCCATCGGACACCAATTTTCTTGGAGTCCATGCTACAACCATCTCTTCTCACTCCTGTTTTCTCAGCCATCGCGCGGTGAGAGGGGTGGGGGTTTGCCGATAGTCGGTTTGCTCAACTGCGGTCCCGCTTGTAAGTGAAAATGCAACACAGCACGCATTCCCCCTTGAGCGGCGTGCTGGACCAACCGTGTGGGGGTGCGACGCGAACACGGTAGGCTTTTCCTTTTGAACTTGTAACTTGTAAAATTTGGTTCTGCTCCATGGCGCGACCGATAGATAGAAATAACGATTTTCCCTAGAGTAATAAAAAGTTTGGTTCTGGCGTGGTTCATGCAGGGAGTACGTACGAAAATTATGAAGTTGATGCGAAAGGTAAGATAATTACTAGTAGTACCATATACTACTACATGGATTTGACAGAAAGATAAAAATACATACGGATCCATCAATGATATCCTCACGCCCTAGTGCACCGGGGCACCAACTGACGTGTGAGAAGCAGCGGCGTTGGCGGCGAGCTCAGCGTGCTTCTGAACAATGCCGTCAAAGGTTTCCCTGTGGTCCAAGAAGGATAGCGTCCTATCGTCCTCCTCTTGCATGTAGTAGTCCTTGTGGACGATTTGCGCGTAGACGTGGGTGATTATGTCGATGGTTTCTTGCTGCACCTGGCGCTACGCGGCGAGCGCGGCCTCGAGGTGGAAATTCTCCGGCGCAACGGCGGGTAGTCGCAGGGCCACCAGTGCATTCAAGAGGTTGTCCCCATAGTGGCGGTTGAGGATGGCGGGCATCGCAGAGCCTGGGCGCTTGGGCTGGAGGCGTATGTCAAGGTCGTCCGCGAGCTTCTTGACGATGGTGAACTTGTCGAGGAAGCAAACGAGGACCTCGCCGAACAAGTAGACGAAGCTGCCGTCCAAGCGGCCCCTCCCCCTAGCGGCCTCAAGCACTTCCTCCTCGGTGTCGGGCCGCAGGCCGGCGTCGTGGATCATCTGGCACAGCCGGCTGATGCTCGTGCTCATCGCCTCCATGGGTCTAGCTTAGCTTCTAGTCAACTCATCTTGCGATTGGAGTGATCACTCTTGCCCTTGGTTAGCGTGCGTAGGTGCATAGGATTTCATACTAGATTGGACTAGCGGGGAGCCTTTATATGAGAAGTACATACTGTGTTGAATTCACGTGCGTGTTGGCCATCTACTCCTTGGCCCTCTACTGCACCTGCCTTTGGCTGTAGGACAGGTGGGCCAGCCACCCGTTGGGCCCACGTGTCATGCACCCAAAGGCAGGTGCAGTAAGTCAATGAAGTCGTGTCCCCGTCCGTGCCGGTGCAGTATAGTCATCTCACCGGACCTCTAGTTGGGGCCAAATGAGAGAAGTTTGATGTTTACTGGTTTATTGGTCCCCTTTGCATTTTGCGCCAAGTTTTGACCTTTGATTTAAATAATAAAATTTTAATGCATGTAACAAAAAATGTTGTGTAAGTCACCTTACGAAAACCAAATAATCCCAAAACTCTTAGGCATGGTACATTAACTCCCTCCTCGTTTCTTATTCCGTGACATATCAACCAATGAGAGATGTGGGCCGTGCATGCTTTCAATGACTTGAGACTACCAAACATGACATGTAATAGTTAGTTCATTGCATGTAATCCTATTAATTAATAAAAATACATTAAGTTCTCTCGCCGATAGGAATAAAACAATACACCATGTATTTATTTACAGAGGGAGTAGTACATTTTTTGTGACATGCATTACTAGATATTGCTAGTCAAATACTAAAATCCAGATGGGCGTGGTAGTACTACTAAATCTAGACGGTGGTGCTAGTAGTACTAGTAATAGTACTACCAATGTAGTTGCACTGTACTACCCGTTGGTCAAATTATTACGTGCTTCTCCTCACAGTGAAGTGACAAGACCCTGCGCCGGAGATGACACATGAGTATAGGCGTCGTGTTTGGGATACCATAGTCAGCCTCACCGTCTGCAGTCACTATCATCATGGCTGTAGAGCTAGCCTGCTTACAACTAGCCATGTTTGACATAATTTCCCGTGCGTAGATGCCTGTGCATTGTACGGAACACCAAGATTGGGTGGTGGACAGCGCTGGCAGTGGCCATCGCGCTAGATTTTTCCATGGTCTTCTAGATGTGGTGCGGAGGAGATAAGGATGATTGTGAGAGACAAGGAGTTGTTTGTAAATAGGGAACAAGTGCGGGCATCTTTTTGCAAAACTGGAGAAGTTTGGTTTGTATGCGTCAGATCTAGATCCGATGGCTATTGGTGAAATATGGCAGGCACAACATCATAACCAACTCAGGACCTGTTTGATTCGCAGGATTTTTAAAACGCAGGAATAGGACACAGCAATATTACAAGTTTCAAATTGATATTACAAATGTTAGGAGCAATGCTGCACCTATGAAAAGGGAATTACTAGCAAGTTTACGTAAGAACTTTCGTTACTTTAGGTGGATGCAACATTATCGTACAAACTAAAATCCACCGCCCTGATAAGTCACTAATGGGCAAATAAGTTTTTGAGTCTCTGGCCACTTGATGTTTCAAAAACAAATTCAGCTTCTGCGGAGACTTTGTCATTGAGGCTTAGACGCTTGCGGTGATCAGCACGCCATTCATTGTTGCGCCAGAGAACGCCAAACCTCATTACCTTGAGCACACTTGCCTCCAGAACAAAGAACCTAGCCAATTTAATCTCAGATGTGCTGCCTCGGTAGTCGATCAAATCAATTTCTGTAAGATGGAGATCAAGGCATTCGATGAGATTGTTATAGTGCAACACATTTTTCACTTTTGTGTCTTTTTTTATCTGCAAAAGAAGAGAACACATTAGAGCAGCTGGCTGTATAAGATTGTCGTGTCATCAAGAGGTACCAATATCATTCGCTCATACGATAGGGTTGGTTGGCTAGTGATATTTTTTCACTCTCTCTCTCTCTCTTTCCTCTCATTTACCTAGGAGCATGTGAAGAGCTTGGGCATTTGTTGCCTTCCACTATGTGGTCGATGCCATATTTCTCAAAAGTATGCCACATAATACGCATCAATGTCAAATCAAAAGATTTTGGCACCACTCTCGCGATGTGAGAGAGTTGGTACCGCTGTGCACATAGACCCACATGTATAAAAATATCAATCAAACCAACAACACCAGCCTCTCACTGTCCCAAACAAGTGTTTTTTATTGCCTCAGTCCTCTCTCTCTCTCCCACACAAGTGTTTTTTCATTGCATGAGTTAATTTGGCACCGGAGCAAAGTAGGTGATCCAGATTGGGGCACCATGTGAGCAATGGAGGGGCATCGATGCCAAATGCATCACAAGTGAATTTGGCACGTTTTTTGGCCTACATAGTGGAGGGCCCTTATATCCCACTTTTGTACTACCTCGTACTTAGTATAAATTTTTGACCATAGATTTACCTAAGAAAATGCCAATGCATGTCACTAAAAATTATACCATTTGAAGTTATGTTCAAATACTAATCCAATGATATAGTTCTTAGTGACATGCATTAACATTTTGTCAGTTAAATCTATGGTCAAATTTTGATACTAGAAAATAGGAAGAGTAAACCAGGACGGAGGTAGTACTTGCTCTTAGGGTAACCATAGAGTTACTAGTCTAAGTTACTTTCCACTATGACTAGCCGAGGCTACTATAGTAGTACAACAAAAAACAATGCAGGTGATCACGTGAGAAAAAAATACTAAAAACATTTCTTTCGGTGCAGTGCGTAGATGCAGTTTTGAACACTACACTTGTCATCGTAATTTGGGAATATTACGAAAAAATGAGCTACGTTGTGATTACCGTTTACTAATAGGAAAGAAGTTTCACCTCGATGAGTAGCTTCTCCGTGCACGGAAAGCATGTAAGGAATCCAACAACTTGATCCAGATTGGGGCCGATAGACATTATTGATAAGATCTTCACTATGCGCATAGACTGGGTCAAGCTTGTGGGAATCATTTTTTGGAAGAAGGTCGTAAATACATCAAGAAGAAATTTAAAAATGTGAATTTCAAGAAGACAGAGAAGAAGATGAGTGTTGTACCTGAACGATTATGGATCCAATAAAGAGTTCGGAGAATTTGGCAGACAAGTACACCAACGCTGTCAATTTCGGCGCGTCAATGACCCTGATTCTTGTTGGACCTTCTAGATCCGATACAAGCAATCTCTCAAGGAAAGGCGCATTCTCAATGACCATAACATGGAACAGATGGAGTGATCTCTTCCCAATTGATGTCTTGTTGCGGGGCCAACAAGACACATAAATCCATCGGAGATTCGTCAAGGTGATGTGGAGGCTAATGAACCTGTGGATCTGCTCAAGACGAAGGTACTCGAGCGTAGTACAACTGCAGAGCAGGTGCTACATAGCCTTCTTCAAGATGACAATGTCGAACATGTCAAGCTGTTTGAGTTGAGGGAGAAGAAGTGCGGGCGCAACATTAATCTGGGGAAGATAGTAGGAGCTGAAGCTGGCACGGCGTAGCGTTGACGTGAGGCGGAGCACGGACGGCGGCAGAGAGCGACATCGTCCAGCTTCAAAGCTGAGCTCCTCGGGCTGATCTAGGGCGGGGGATAAGAACCACTCATCCAACTTGGCTTGGACCTTGCAGTTGGTACTGAACATGCGGATGTCAAGGCGTCCGGCTAGCCCAGGGTGCGATGAAAGGATCTTGGAGACTGCGGCCATGCGTTTGCAATCCCCGTCGCAGAGGCAGCTGGCGACAATGAGGTTGAGGTGGACGCGGCGCTAGAGGGGGCGGCGCCGTCGGGAGAGCAGGGCAATCCGCACGACAGATTTGGTGGGGAGGAGGCCGATGATGATGAGCAGCATGTCATCGGGGAGGCTGCTGATGAAGTCCAGGCTCGCCGGATGCGGTTTTGGCTCGAGCTGCCTCCACTTGTTGGCTGCCTCGCCGTCCATCTCAACCGGCGGTGACGCCGATGTACACATGTGCTGGTGTGTGTTGTGTGCTGGGTGTGCATGAGTGCGTCCTTCTGTGCATGCCGCCGCGTAGTGGTGAATTGTGCGCGAGTGCGTCCTTCACGCGGAAGAAGTGTTTCCTCAATGCGCCCTCAATTTACTAGCGTGCGTGGTGCTACCCTGAGTGGTTTCAACTTTTTTTACTTCACCGCGTGTCAGATGGGCATCTAGTTTACTTATTTTCACCCACTGCCACATAGGCCAGCACACAAAGATAGAGAACACGAGTTGACAAGGCAGCATGTTGACTGGTTAACCGGTCAACTAAACAATATACGGAGCTATACGCTGACACAGTGAGCATATAATCCGTTGGTATAGAGAGTTCGAGTGAGAGGGGAGGCCCGTGAGAGATAGCAAAGGGAGAGAAAGAGCTACTCCCTCCGTTCGATAATGTAGTTCCAACATTTTTTAAAGTCAAACTTTTGAAACTTTGACCAAGTTTATAAAGAAATTACTTATATCTACAATACCAAAGATAAAAGATAGTATGAAGTAAGTACATGTTGTGATGAATCTAATGATCGTTCCAGATGTAAATGTTTTTCTCCACATATACCTGGTCAAACTTTTCTGAGGTTTGACTTTTCAAAACATCCATATGCTTATGGACGTGAGAGAGTCCCTAACTAGAGAGAGAGAGAGAAATAGAAAGAGTGAGTGAAAAAAGTGTGTGTGTGTGTGTGTGTGAAAGAGACATGGACAACACACGATAAAAGTAGAGAAAAACCGTGTGTGTCTTATGCAAACATATCACACATGCATCTTCGACAACGGAAGCAAGGTGAGGAAATAGTGTGTGGTTGTTTGCAACCGAGAGAAAAAGACCCCTAGCACGTGGCCAAGAGGGGTCTGACAAACAAGGGAGAGAGGTCGAGAGAGATGTACGGAGAAAATGCGGTCATGGGGAGGATAGAGTGTATGTTTATCATCGAGAGATCCCTTGGAGATCGTGATGGGACTACATGGGTGGGAGATCGAGTGACAAGGTGTATGAGCGATAGAAGATACCCCAAGAGATATCGAGATAGACGTATGGATGGAAGGAGACAATACGTGTGTTCCTGATGGCTAGTGAGAGATAATCATACTTAGGGGGGGAGTGCTTGCGACTATGATGGAGTGAGGGATTATGGTACTTAGGGGGGTGCGTGTCACATAGAGAGAGAACAAGGGCGGAGAGTGTTGGATGGGTCTATATGTATAGCGCGAGCGAGACATGTTTATGTGTGAACTAGGGAGATATAAAGTTTGAGAGAGATAAGGAGCCCCGATAAGGTTGAGTGGTGCGTCAAATAGCTGAGAGGGGGAAAGAGATATTCCATCCGCTCGATAATGCAGTGCATGTAAATTTTTTAGAAGTCAAACTTTGGAAACTTTGATCAGGTTTACGCAAATGTTATTTATATCTACTATACCAAAGATACATCATAGGACACTACTCCCTCTGTTCCTAAATATAAGTCTTTTTAGAGATTTCAAATGGACTACCACATACGGATGTATATAGACATATTTTAGAGTGTAGATTCATTCATTTTGCTCCGTATGTAGTCACCTGTTGAAATCTCTTGAAAGACCTATATTTAGGAACGGAGGGAGTACATCTCATGGTGAATCTAATGGTATATGTTTGTCGTTCTAGATGTAATTGTTTTTCTCCACGTACATGGTCAAACTTTGTGATATTTGACTTTTCAATAAATCTATATGCTATGGACCGAAGAGAGTGCCTAAGTCGAGAGAGATCAAGTGCGTGTGAAGGAGAATGAGTAAGTGTGCAAAAGAGTATGTGTGTGAAAAAGAAAGTGACAACAAACGATAAATTAGAGAGAGTGTGTGTTTTTTCGTTTCTTATGCAAACATATCACGCATGCATCTCTGAGATAGAAAAGTGAGGCGAGGAGATACGCAAAGATAGCTAGTGCGTGATTGTTTGCAACGGAGAGAGACACCCCTATAGCACATGTCCAATAGAGGTCTGGCCAACAAGGAACAAAGATCGAGAGGGACACATGGAGAACATGGACACATGGGGAGGGAGAGAGGGTGTGTTTGTGATAGAGAGATCCCCTCGAGATCGTGAGGGGACTATGTGGGTGGGAGATCGAGGGAGGTGCGTGCGCAATAGAAAGATGCCCCGAGAGAAATCGAGATAGACCATGCACATGTTTGTGATGGAGACTAAGATTAGCTAGTCATATACATATAGGGGGACTGTGTGTGCCTACAATTGAGTGAGAGACCATCATACTTGGCTAGCTAGGCATGAGATTGTGTGTGTGTGTGTGTGTGTGTGAGATGGAGAGAGAACGAGGGAGAGAGATACAGTTTTAGATGGGCCTATCGAGTGCGAGTGATATATGCATGTGTATGTGTGACCCAGGTAGATGGAGGGTTTGAGAGAGAGAGGGAAGAGCTCCGAGACGACAGAGTGGTGTGTGAGAGAGTTACGGGCAACGAGCCAAGGAATTTGTGTGCGTACGATGAGTGCACCCAAGAAATCTAGCTTGGACTAGAGAATCATACATAGTGTGCGAGAGAGACCTATAGATGGAGTATATATGCATGCGAACTACAAAGACCCCCCCACACACACACACAAAGAGAGAGAGAGATGGAGAGAAAGGGAGAGGGACCAACAAGGTTTGTCTGTTGGATGTGTGCGACAGAATTGAAGATTGTCAGCGAGAGAGAGAGAGAGAGAGAGAGAGACAGAGAGAGAGAGAGAGAGGTAGATAGATAGAGCAGGAGTCCGGGAGAGGGGAGGTCGCGTTTTATGCATTAAAGACTGATATAAACCATGTTTCGATATAAACTTGCATCCAATTATTTAAATTGGAGAACATGTTGTCTGCAATTCACACATGAACGGATATATACGTAGATCAAACACGTTCATTAATTTGACTTTCAACATGTTCATGGAGTACTATAATACTGTACAACATGCTACTCGATTGAGGTGTTCAATTTTGGATTTAGTTCACTATTTTGACCTGGTGAACGAGTTATTTCATTGAATCGAGATATTTCATTCTGGGTTTGATTCCCGTTTTTGAGTGGGTCAACTATTTGTCATATAGTAAATTGCTAGCAACGAGCATGTAAAACCACATTACTCCCTAGCATCATCTCTCCATCTAAAAAAGAAGTGGCAAGCTAATATTTCAAAAATTGATTTGAATCGACTTGGTAAGGTAGACGTGGATGCTCGTTCTCCCAAAATTTGAATGAACCGTTAAACACCCTCTGCTCGGTGGAATTCGCCTGAGTAAATAAATGGGAGACGCGAAATTACCGGCCTATGTGGGCCACGCATCAATTGGCCCATTGTACATCAAGGGTAGGTTCGTAACTTCATCCAAGCGCGCCTACTCCTCGACCGAAATGACATGTGACGAATAATTCAAAACACGCTCTCCTCGCCCGAAATAGCTCGCGCCCACTATTTCAAAACACGCTCTCCTCGCCCGAAATAGCTCGCGCCCACTATTTCAAAACACGCTCTCCTCGGCCGAAATCGCTCGCGCACACTATATTTCAAAACACGCCCTCCTCGCCCAAAATCGCTCCCGCCCACTATTTGGGGAGAAGCAAAGTTACTCCACTATCCCCGTCCCTCAGTACACAGACCCAAGGCGAGAAGCCTAAAGGCAGGGGTAGAACTGTAACTCCACCCACGTTTCAGACAAATGTGTCTGTAAGACATGGTTCCACTCCCCTCCCAATCCCCCCCCATTCATACCTCGTGGGCGCCAAATCACCTTCTCCCCAGAAGCTCCCTTCTCCCAAGCCGCGAAACCTCAACCCCTCCTCCATGGCGCCCCCACCGCACCAATTTCACAGCCGCCCTCCTCCCTAATTCCGGAGACGCTGTCCATTTAACGTCGTGCACTGGGTCGTGTGCCTCTTACTCCGTGCTGCTGGAGCTGCCTCGACGATGGCCACGTGAACCGTACCGGAGCCGATTCACCCCCTCCGTTGTTTACGACGCCGGAGCGGCTCCAACTTCGGATCCGTCTAGAGTCCCGGTGCTGCTCCCCCATAGCCATCGACCGTCGCGACATCTCTGCTTCCCTGCCACCGGTGGCCACCGCAACCGTGCTGGCCTCATCGACTCGGCAGCTGGAGCTGCCTACTTCACCATGCCACCAGATAGGTCACACCCTCATCTCAAATCACTTTATTTAGGCATCAGTAGTTTGAATTTTTATTCTGGGCCAATCAATTCCCAATGGGAAACAGCACCCCTCGAGGCGGCGGAGCACCTAGGCTGTCGGTTGGTTGGTGTCTAACGTAAGGGTGCGGGGCCGCAAGTTCAGCGCGGAAGCAGCACTTAGATGGCTATCTTAGAGTTGCGTGGGTTGAAGGTACTGCCGCCGCCGGATCTGGATGACGGCGAGTCTTTGTGGATTGGCCCGGGGGCGGCGCAACCAAGGCAGTGCGGTGGGGCGGGGAGCGGGGTTTTGGTCGGGGACACGAACGGTGGAGGCATGCTGCTTTGCCGTTGGTCGCTGGCTCTTTAGGGAAGATTCCGAACAGTATTAGCCGGGAGGCACAAGACGGCCATCATGCCATCCGGCGTAGATCAGACAGTACCAAAATAAAATAAAATCGTGTGGCCCCAATTTAGTCTTGAGTCAACAGATGTGTGACCACTCTCATACCTTGCTGTTGATCTCTTAGGGTATATCTTCACAGCAAAGAGATGTGTCATTCTTAACATTATGCATTATCTGCATCTTCAGCCACACCGCCTTCCGACTCACCGCAGCTGCTCCAACAAGGGAGGCATACACCAGAAGGGAGCTATAGTCCCCACTCAACAGTTCCCTGCATCGAAAGCGCATGCCCGACATGGACAGCCACAACAACTGCAGGGCCATCGACAAGTCAGGACATGATGCTCACTCCTATGGATGGCGGCCAGATAGGTTGTACCCTCATCTTACTTGTGTGCAACATTTATGGCTTTGTTATTCATCTAAGCATGGAAAATAGATTATCACATTTCACTGTATATTCATGATGATCTCTTACGGGTCTTGTTCAGGAGTTAACGTTGTTCCATAGTTTGGATAAGATACTTGTTCTTTAGGTAACGTTGTTCCATAGTTATCATCCATCAGCCAATGCTATCCCACAGGCTGATGATTATAGTATTATACCACTTCTAGTAATACCTATGTTGTTCTTTAATACTTTTGTGTGCCATCTAGTTAATCTCGAGTACAAACGATACATATTCTGTAGCTTTCATCTATGTTCTTCCTTTAGTTTTTGAGACCTATTGCTGCTAGTTAACCCCAGTCTTACTATTTATGTCGTCTCCTACAGGCACTCATTACATAAATCTAACTACTAGTTGTCTTCCATGCATGTCAGATATAATTGCACACACTGATATATCCACAAGAACCTCACGGAGCAATGTAAAGCCCAATAAACTTGATGTCAATGATACCCAATATGATGGAACATGTGAAGGCAGTTCTTCAAAAGAGTTGCAGAAAGATGATGAATCCTCTTCACCCCACAAGGTTCTTGCTCTAACTTGGCCCGTGATATGGGTACAACATGCATATAATGTCCTGGAGTGTATCTGCTCTATTGCAATGCCATGTACTTAGCATGCTGATCATGCATGTAAATACGCCATGCCTTCCTTTTTTCAGTACCTATTCCATTCATGATAACATGTTTTCAAATTCAAGTACTGTCATTCTACTCTATCGCAATGCCATCTGCGTACTTCATATGTCTACCATACCATGTTTTTTTACATTGAAGTGTTGTTCTAGTGCTCTGTTGCAATGCCATCTTAGTTTCCCAATCATACACGTGTATGTTGCCTTAGTTTTTTCTGTACGTATTTCGCTAGCATACAGTTTTACATTCAATTAGTGTTTTTTACTGTGTTGTCCGGTCATATCCCTAGCTCTTACACCATACTCCCTCCGTCCGGATTACATGTTGCCAAAATGGATAAAAATGGATGTATCTAGAACTGAAATACGCCTAGACCCATCCATTTTTTTCCGGATGGAGGGAATACATGTCAATATGTCATGCCTTTCTATTCTTCAGTACCTATTCCATCTCTCTGCTGTAGCATGTTTTATAATTGAAGCACCATTCTTCCATACAAGGCATGCAAGGGGAAGACGACTATGTTAGAATCTGAAGGGTTACAAACAAGGTCTTTGCAAAAGATCCAAACGCCAGGAGATAATAAACCAACTCCAGTTTTTATAGATACTGCTCCAACACAGAGAAACCCAACTCCTACTGATAATAAGCAGATTCGAGTGGCCAAAGAACTAGTCCGCTCCAGTCCAGCAAAAATATGTCAACTCCATTCTAAGAAGCGTATGCGTATCCTTGCATCATGAAATTTTATAGCATGCTGATCATATTTTCTACATGTTTCTTACCCATCTCTCTTTTAGAAAATAAGCTTAACAGATAGAAGAATTTCTTCATTGGTACCTTCTGTGAGGAAAGATTCTTGCAGGAATTCTCTGTGCGCCAATGAGATGTTAGTACCTGTTGTATATCACTATATTTTTACATCAGCATGTATTTTGTTAATCGGCGTGAATCCAACCTTTATCTGATCTAAATTTAGTTGTAGCAAAATGTATGATTAAAGGCCACAATGTTGATTTTTGTAAGGAAAACTGCCTGGTAGTTTTGCATCCTGAGCTGCATGAGTGTACTATCTCATATCAGTGGGTTTGAATACTTTGGTTCTGTAGTGGGTTTTTAGTGTTTTTTTACTGTGTTGTCCTGTCGTATCCCTAGCTCTTACATCATACTCCCTCCATCCGGATTACATGCCGCAGAAATGGATAAAATTGGATGTATCTAGAACTGAAATACGCCTAGACCCATCCATTTATTTTTGGATGGAGGGACTACATGTCAATATGTCATGCCTTTCTATTCTTCAGTACCTATTCCATCTCTGCTGTAGCATGTTTTATAATTGAAGCACCATTCTTCTATATAAGGCATGCCAGGGGAAGACGGCTATGTTAGAATCTGAAGGGTTACAAACCAGGTCTTTCCAAAAGATCCAAACGCTAGGAGATAATAAATCAACTCCATTTTTCATAGATACTGCTCCAGCACAGAGAAACCCAACTCCCACTGATAATAAGCAGATTCCAGTGGCCAAAGAACTAGTCTGCTCCAGTCCAGCAAAAGAATGTCAACTCCATTCTAAGAAGCGTGTGCGTATCCTCGCATTATGAAATTTTGTAACATTCTGATCATATTTTCTACATGTTTCTTACCCATCTCTCTTTTAGAAAGTAAGGTTAAATGATAGAAGACTTCCTCCATTCGGATTGTATTCGAGGAAAATATCTTGCGGGAATTCTCTGTGCTCTAATGCTGATGTAAGTACCTGTTGTATATCACTATATTTTTACATCAGCATGTATTTTGTTAATTGGCATGAATCCAACCTTTATGTGATCTAAAATTAGTTGTAGCAAAATGTTAAAGGCAACAATGTTGATTTTTGTAGAGAAAATTGCCTGGTAGTTTTGCATACTAAGCTGCATGAGTGTACTATCTCATATCATGCACATTACTGAATTGTAGTGCTGCTCTAGTTGCCCATTCATTCATTGTGTCAATGTTGCTTTCGTATTAGCTTACCTGGCTGATGATAGTTGTGCCATATTGTGTTAATTTGGTGTAGGCTAGTTGCCGAAACGTTCGTTGTGTCAATGTTGCTTTCCTATTATCTGACTTGGCCAGTGATAGCAATGCTAGTGTGTTCATTTGGTGCAGGCTGCTGAAGATAAGAAGACAAACTTTGAAAACAGCAAGGCAACCCCATTGTTTCTTTCCAATAAATCTAGGCCAGGTAATATGGCAATAACTCATGTTTAATCTGTTTGGTTCCCCTCCTAATTTATGTTATGATGCAGTGGTCGAGACACTCTCCACTATCAATAATACAAGCCTGCCAAAAAATCGCCATCTGAATCTATTCAGTATCCTCTGTCTCAAATGCAATAGAAAAAATGTATGTTTGTGAACCAATTAATGGCTGAAGCAATGATGGAAATGGTGGAGGAATCAGAGGTGCAGATTCGTGTGCAACAACAACTGATCAATGTTTTCAGAGACAGAGACAGTGTAGCAAAGCAGCAAGAACTTGCCCACATGCTTATGGGCGTCATCCGTGATGAGGTTGCAGATTGTGACGTTGTAGATCATTAGGTTCTGTTCATTTATTTGCACTGGCATCAATCTTTGATTGCCCAGTGGATGTAATTTCCTGTAATATATGTTGGAGGTGCAACGTTTTTCCCTATATGTCATACCTTTGCTTGATCGGTTTTGGTCCTGTGCATAATTGCTCATCGTAATGGCCTCGAATTATCTAATTTGGCCTAAAGACATGTACGAACTTTAGTGGGCCCATTAAGTTAATGGGACGTTACCAGACTGAAAGTTAATGGTCGGCCCTCTTACCTCTCGGGTCGTTAACAGGCCAACATCGAAGCGGGCAACAGGTGTGCCCATTTGATTTCACGAGCCGTTAACAGGTCGTTACTAAGTACGGGCTACATATGGCCCAACTATACTGTGGGCCTTTAGCAGGCCGAAAGAGACAACAGGGATTGTACTGGACCATGAAGAGCATGGGCCGCTAAGAGGCCGAAAGTCAGGTCGTATTGTAAATGGCCCAATTGTGTTGTGGGCCTTTAGCAGGCCGAAAGAGAAACCGAGCTGGTATTGGACCATGAAGGGCATAGGCCATGAAAAGGCCAAAACTCAAGTCTGACTACAAATGGCCCAACTCATTTATGGGCCATTAAAAGGCTGAAAGACACATAGGGCCGGGAATTGGCGCAACACTTAAATGGGTCGCTAAAAGGACAAAACTCAGGTCCGACTACAAATGGCCCAACTGATTTATGGGACGTCAACAGGCTGAAAGACACACCAGGCCGGAAATTGGCCCAACACTAAAATGGGTCGCTAAAAGGCCAAAACTCAGGTCCAACTACAAATGGCCCAACTGATTTATGGGCCATCAACAGGCTGAAAGACACACCATGCCGGAAATTAGCGCAACACTTAAATGGGTCGCTAAAAGGCTGAAAGATGTACATCCTGAAAATTGGCCCATCCCTTGAATGGGTCGTTAACAGGCCGAAATCTCGTCGGGCCGATATTGAGCCCAAATATATAGCGGGCTGTTAACGAGCTCAAACTGACGATGGGTTGTAGTGGTGTCAAATCATTAACGGGTCGTTGACGGGCCAAATTGGCACATCTCGTATGGGCCGTGGGCTTAAATGGACCTGACACAAGTAGGCCTTATATGGGTCGGCCTGCTAATTTTTACTAGACCAGCCTTTTTCACCGGAATGGGCCACTATTGGGCTGTGCCACATGTCGACCTATCATAGGCACCTCCTGTCCAATGAGTGGATGACATCTGTCCCAACGGTGAGGAAACACGTGTTTCCTCCGGCCAATGATGATTTTACACATGGAAAATCCCCATTGGTTCGGGTTGTTAACGGGTTATCGGATCCAAAACCGGACCCGATAGCTTAACGGTGTTCCGTTACGGTGGATGCCACGTGTCGGACACCCCTGACGAAAGCACTTCTGTGACGCGTGATTTATCGTCATGGAAGTGGACACTTCCGTGATGATAATTGTAATGTCATGGAACACTTCTACGACAGCACAGGTATGACTATCTTGATTCTGTCATAAAATTGTCATGGATGTACATGCATGACAGAAAACGTGACCTACTGTGACAAACACGTATCATCACGGAAGTGTATTTATTGTAGTGATGCCATCAATCGCACACACCTTTGACCTGGCTGACCATTTCTGTTCTATTACCTAATCGCAAACAGTTAATCCTTCTGAAGCATATGCCCTCAATCGCACACACCTTTATCTAGCTATCCGTTTCTGTTGTTCCGCCACATCACAAACAGTTAATCCGAGTGAACCGTATGTTGTGTATCGCACACACCTTCATCTGGCTGCCCATTTCTTTTGTTCCTCCTCATCGCAAATAGTTCACTAAACTGAACCATATGATGTGCATCGCACACACAACTAAAATCTAAACCGTGTTTGATGTGTCCGTCATTGCAAACGTTTTGGACATTTTTGACGGTTCTCTGACACCACCGTTTGGGATTATTGCATTGCACATAGTTTCTCGAAGGTTCTCTGATTGTAGTGTCGCGTTAGCAGCATCCTTTAGTAGTGGATGGAAATCATGGAGGAATGAGAGGTACACATTCTTGCGCAACAACAACTGGTCAATGTTTTTAGGTATAGTGTAGCAAAGAAGGAAGAACTTGCTCACATGCTTATGGGTGTCATCTGTGTTGAGGTTGTAGATTTTGAGGTTGTATATTGTGAGGTTATAGATTGTTAAGTTTTGTTCATTTATTTGCACCGGCATCAATCTTTGATTACCCAGTGGATGTAATTTCCTGTAATATATGCTGGATGTACTGCGTTTTCCCATTATGACATACATTTGCTTAGCGTGCCTCGCATTCTAGCTATATCTCATCGCTAGGAAGCCAAAAAAGCTGTGAAATTAATAGCTAGCACGAGCCGTCATGGGCCCTTTGTGAATGATAGCGGCCCATTGCCGTTAATGGGCCCCCCTAATGGGCTCGCAAGGGCCAAAATTCTCTTGGGGCTTTGATTGATCGGTTTTGGTCTTGTCCATAAACTCGTCGTAATGGGCTGAAATTATCGTTGGGCCGAATTCGACTTTGTCTAATTGGGCCTATACACATGTTCGAACTTTAGCAGGACCAATAAGTTGATGGGCCGTAACCCGGCCAAAAGCTCTGCTGGGCTGCTATAATTGAAACGATCCAACAGTTAATGCTTGGCCCAGTTACCTCTCGGGCCGTTAACAGGCCGAAATCGAAGCGGGCAATAAGTGGTCCCATTCAATTTCACGGGACATTAACAGGCCGATACTAAGGTCGGGTTGTATATGGCCCACTGTATTGTGGGCCTTTAGCAAGCCAAAAGAGGCAGCGGGCTGGTATTATACCATGAAGAACATGGGCTGCTAAGAGGCCGAAAGTCGGGTCGGACTATATATGGCCCAACTATGTTGTGGGCCTTTAGCAGGCCGAAAGAGAAATCGGGCTAGTATTGGACCATGAAGAGCATGGGCCATTAAGAGGCCAAAACTCATGTCAGACTGCTAATGGCCCAACTCCTTTATGGGTCGTTAACAGGCTGAAAGACACACCGGGCTTGAAATTGGCCAACACTTAAATGGGTCGCTAAAAGGCTGAAAGATGTACACCCTAAAAATTGGCCAACCCCTTGGATGGGCTAATAACAGGACAAAACTACGTCAAGCCGATATTGAGCCCAAATATATAGTGGGCTGTTAACGGGCTCGAACTGACGATGGGTTGCAATGGTGTAAAATAGTTAACAGGCTATTGACGGGCCGACTTGGCACATCTTGTATGGGCCATGGGTCTAAATGGACCATACACAAGTAGGCCTATATGGTCCAACCTGCTAATTTTGACCGGGTCAGCCTCTTTCACCTAAATTGGCCATTGTTGGGCCTTTCCACGTGTCGACATATCATAGGCGCCTCCCGTACAATGAGTGGATGACATCTATCCCAATGCTGAGCAGACATGTGGATCCTTCAGCGAATGAGAATTTTACACATGGAAAATCCCCATTGGTCCCTACTCCTAACGGGTTATCGGATGCAAACCACAACTCGGTAGCTTAACGGCGATCCGTTACGGTGAATGCCACATGTCGGTTACCCTTGACAAAAACACTTCCATGACGCGCGATTTATCGTCATGGAAGTGGACACTTCCGTGATGATAATTTCAGTATTGTCATGGAACACTTGTACGATAGCATAGGTATGACTATCTTGATTCTGTCATAAAATCGTAATGGATGTACATGCATGACAGAAAACGTGACCTACTATGACAAACACGTATCATCATGGAAGTGCTTTTTTGTAGTGGCGGCAGTTCCTTCGGCGATGGCAGCGGCGGCAGCAGAAGTGCCTCCTCCGAGGGAAGTGGGAGCGATGACGGCTTCGATGACTCCCAATGCCCCGCGTCAAGGAGGAGGACTCCGACTAGGCGCAGGCGGCACTGGATTTGGTGCCCTGGGGGCGGCGACCTTCGCGAGGAGGTTTCCTTTTGTTTTTTACATTCCCGCGTCAGAATGGCATGGGCCCCGTGGGGCGTGTAAGAAACTTTGGCGCTTGTGACCTATCTTTAATTCCTTTGTGGGTCGCAATTAAGTTTGATCATGGCGCTTCTCGTTTAGCCTTGGCCCCTTCCTCACGATCACAATAGTGCTCTATGTTGCTAAGACCTGGCCCAGAGCAAGCCTCAGCCGTCACTGGTATGTCAGGTCGCGATGCCTGGGACAAGGCCAGGAGGTGAGGGCATGATGTCTTAAGAGCTCCTGAGGCACGATGCTCAGGAGGTCCCCCTTGATGCACAAGAAGCTCACATGAGAGAAGAGGTTTCCGCCCCGGTCGAGACCGCCAAAAGAAGGAACACTACCAAAAGACCGTCAAACCGTGTGGGGTGGTTGACTTAGCTTTTTGGAGCGCAGCCCAGATTAGCCGCGGCTCGTGGGAAGTTCTCGCGGCGCGAGGGCACGTCTCTTCGAAGTTCGTCCTTCTGTCCATCTTCTACCTATGATAGGTCAATACAGACCCTGTGAGGGGTGCGTGAAAAACTGGTGTCCTTCATGTCTTAACCAATGCCTACACGGCTAAACTGTGAATCTCCTTCGCATGCTCCCTCACGAGGCTTGCCTCCCTTTTTCTCGTTTGCCAAAATGCTCTACGTCCTCAAGACCCAGCCCTCGAGCGAGGCTTAGCCGTCGCTGGTATGTCAAGTTGTGATGCCTATGACAAGGCCAGGGGTGAGGGCTCGAGAGCCCGTAAGAGCTCTTGAGGCGCGATGCTCCAGAGCTCCCCTCTTAACATGCAAGTGACTTACGCAAAAAAGAGGCGACGTGCTTCGTCGGGGTCGTAGGGAGAAGGGATTCCAACTGGCAGTGATGTGCCATATGAAGTGGTTGTACTTAGCTTTTCATGATCGATGGCGTGAGCCGTCGCCTGCTCGAAGCTGGGCCTTCTGAGGTGATGCGAGGTGCTATCCGTATGACGTCTGACTCCTAAAGCCACTGCATGTTGATACATTACAAGGTATAGGAGGCGACGCACACTTGCTGACCTACTCATGATTGTTCCGTGAGGAGATAAGGCACTAAGGATCTGATGAGGTGACGTGCACGGGGCCGGCCCGTGAGTCAGAGCTCGGTCACTTTGATTTATCAACACTGCAGGGACAGATCTAAGCACAGGCGTCGTGCCAATAGCCCCCATTCATGGAACGGTCAAGAGGAGAGTTGTGGGTGTGCGGAGCCCCAAGAGGTGGCGCCCCCAAATGTAACACGGAGCCAAGCATGAACTTAAGCAAGTAATCATAGCACATTGAAGCATGAGCAAGTTTAGTACACAACCAAAAGGTGAGGTGGCTGCGAGGACTAACCCTGAATGGCTTGAGGATGATGCAGCCCACGGGGCACTTCAATTAAGCAAACCAAAATGTCACCTGGCAATGATGCTGTTGCTGAAGCGTGAGGGTGGTCGGTGAAGCGTGCTGTGAAGTTTCGCCCCTCAGGGCCCGGGTGGCTCCTGAGGCCCTGGAGACTCACGAGGGATCGAAGCCGCACGAGATGCCAATGCAAGCTGCACGAAGCGCTGGTAGGTGGCGCCCATGTTCAACATGCCGAAGGGCATACAGACGTAGTTCATGGCAATGCCCCTTGTCCGGCCGATGCGCGACAGCCAGAAGATGTCGTGGGAGCCAGCTATGTTGAGGCCCGGGATGTTCATGCACACACGCAGCTTGCTGCCCACGTCGGGAATGACAGCTGAGTCGACAGGCCATGCAGGGCGACGCTCACGGCACATGGCCCGAGCCTCCTACAGCTTGTGGATCTCTTGGGTAATGAAATCTTGTGCTCCTGGCGCCTGGCACCATGCTCCATGCTTGCGGGGCCGCGCATCGAAGCACGCCTCCAAGTGGTGACTGAGAACCTCCCTCGTCACGCTAGTTAGGTCAGACACTCTCCAGGTGGAAGCCCCCGAGGTTGCACAAAGGGAGGCGTCGGGTGCACCTTCCTATGAGGGAGAGAGGAGAGTCCCGGCAGCAAGCACAGTGCCAGAGGCGTCGCCAGTTGGTGCCTTCTTCGCCTAAAGACGGCTCTTGGGGAGGAGCTTCTTCTTCTTTGCAGGAGCGGCCTCAAGAGGCATGGTGGCGTTCTCGCCGTCAGAACTCTCAGCCTCAACTGCATGGTAGGCATGCTCAAGGGAGCAGACTGCATCTTTTTCATCGCAGGCAACAGTGATGATGTCGCTGCACCCTGGCATCTTGAGGACATTGTAGCCATGGTGGGTTGCTGCCATGAACTTGGCGAGCGCAAGGTACCCCAGGATGGTATTGTATGGGAGGCTGATGTGGGCCATGTCGAAGTTGATGAACTCAGTGTGGTAGTTGTTGCGGGTGCCGAATGTAACAGGGAGGCGCACTTGCCCTAGAGAAGTGGTGGTGCCGTCGGTCACCCCTAAGAAGGGCTTGGTGGGCATCAGCTGGTTGTAGGGCACCTGAAGCGTCTCAAAGGTTGCAATGGAGATCACGTTGAGTCTAGTGCCCCTGTCGATGAGGGTCTTGATGATAGAGACATTGCTGATGGTGGGAGTGCACGACATGGGGAGCACGCCGGCCGTGGCCGAGCACCTGAGGTGGTCCTTGGAGTTGAAGGTGATGGCATACTGCAACCACTTGAGGGGCCGCCCGGCCTCAAGCCTCGGGAGGGCAGCGTTCACCTCACAAGAGAACTACTTGAAGAGGCGGTTAGACGTGGGAGTGTGAGCTCTACCGAGGATGCAGGCTACCGCGCAATGCTCCTGGTAGCCCCCAGCCCCCTCGTCTTGTTGATTGTTGTCGTTCCTCCTGGATGGCGGCGGCAGCAGCGGGAGGCCCACTTGTCCTGAGGGCGTGACTCACAAGGCTGGTCGCGCCAGGCGCTGTTGCGAGGCGAGCCACCCTCGCGAGGTTGGTCGCACCAGCCCTGGTGGGGGTTGCGGTTGTCCTATCAGCCTCCACCACGGCCGCCTCCATGGTTGAAGCCACGGTGGTTGCAGTTGGGTCGATGGCCCAAGCACTCGTCACGGAGTGCCTTGAGATCCTGACAGTCGTCGGTGTTGTGGGTGCGCACGTTTTGGTAGACGCAGAACAGGTGGTCATATTTGATGGGCTCGTCGCGGTCGCAACCGCGCTTCTGCTCAGGTTCCGCCGCTAGCATGGCAGGGCCCTTGCGCTTCACTTCCTTGGTCTTGGCCTTCTTGTCGTCTGGCTCGGTGTTTGGGTTGTTGAGGAGGAAGAGGCAGCCTTCCTCCGCCCTGGCGCACTTGTCAGCCATGTTGAACAGTTCTAGCACTAAGCTAAGGTCATCATTGATGGCGAGCTTTTCGCACATCCTCACGTCCGTGACGCCATTGGTGAACACCGTGATGATGGCTTGGTCCGAAGCCTTCGGGATCTTGTGGCGCACCTGGGTGAAGCGCTGAATGTACTTGCGAAGGGTCTCGCCAGGGCGCTACTTCACACACCGCAGGTTGTTTATGGTAATGGCACGATCGCGTTTGCCCTAGAAGTTGGCAATAAACTACCTGTGGAGCTCATCCCACAAAGAGATAGACTCCTCGAGTAGGTTCATGAGCCAGGAGCACGCACCATCCTTGAGGGTCATGGGAAACCAGTTCGACATGACTTTGTCATCGTCGTTCGCCACCTCGATGCTCAGTGCATAGAGCTAGAGGAACTCCGTGGGGTTGGGGATGCCATCGTAGTGCGGGGGCAGCTCTGGCTTGAACTTGACTAGCCAACCCACCTGACGCAGCTCACAAGTGAAGGACCGACAACTGGCTGTGCTCGTGGGCGCGTCCCATGCGTTGGCGGTGCGGTCTTGGCGCCTAGCCACCACGATCTCTTGGGCAACCTGGTACATGGGCTAATGCTATCGCTTGTAGGACGCACGCGCTGCACGATGCATGATCTAATAGCTGGCCTTATCTCGGGCCAGCGCATGCGCTCCACGCGGCGGGTCACGTAACCGCGTGTCATGCCGGAGCTCGGTGTCGTCACCATGCAAGGGAGGAGGCAGAGGCCGACCGTGCGCCACATTGCCAGCATGAGATGGCAGAGGATGAAGCGAGTGGGAAGGCGTCGGGGCCTCGCCCGCGGCGTTGACGAGCTCGGTGATGCAGCCCAGCCAGGTGTCGTAGCCTTTGTTCGCCGGGTGGTAGCGCAGCAGCTCGCGCGCCATGAGCAGTGCAGCCTGCGCATTCACCATCCCGCAGCGGGCGTGAGAGGGTGAAGCCATAGCCGGGATGAGGGAAGGTGTGGCGCTGCGACCGTTGGGTTGCATGGAAGGGTGCATCGAGGAATCCTACTGCTCGTGAGCAGCGGGGTCGGTGGCGGCGTTGGCCGCGGGTGAGGCGGAGTGCTAGCGGTCACCAAGGCGCTCGTGCTCCGTCTGGGCGACACGAGACGCCCAGCGCTCGGCACGAACACGGCGAGCATCGGCCATGGGGGTGGTGGAGCAAGGACCGGAGCAAAGCGGAAGAACTTTGGCACACCACTAACTGGCATGCAAAATGTCGGAATCGGGGCTCTGGGGACCCAAGAATGGTTCGAACTCTGGGGTGTGCTCAAAGAACTTCGCTGAGCTCAAGCTCGCTGCCCACAACCTCACGGTGATGCTCCGACATGCTCGAGTGAGAGGGAAGACGAACTACGAACACGGTAGTTTACCCAGGTTCGGGGCACCTTGCGGTGTAAGACCCTACTCCTGCTTTGTGTTTTGATTACCTTGCGAGGGAGAATGAGTATGAAGGTACAAAGGGAAAATGAGAGGCCTTCACGGGTAGCGAATCGGGGTCCATCGGAATCCCTCTCTAGGGTGGCGCCCTAGCTATACTTATACTGGCCTTGTTCTTCTTCCCCCAAAAACACTAGGAGGGAAGGCTTACCACAACAGCCAATTTTGAAGGGGAATAGGAGTACATCTTATCCTAACTAAAGGTGGTCTTCGCCTGCCAAAGCTCCCTGCCATGACGCGCTGGTGGGCTCGGTGATGACCACCATCGTGGCAAGCCCGCTGTCCTAGTCTTCTTGCACCAAAGTGGCAACCTTTGGGGATTGCTTCGGGAACCGAAGCATCGTCCATGCTCCCTTAGCATGAAAGTGGAAACCATCCATATCCGCGCCTGCTGGCACCCCTCTGGCTCCGCTCGTCGTCACGTGCGTCACCCACGTGAGGATGCAGGACCGCGTGACTCCGCCATCTGATCCTTGACCTGCATGCCTCTGCAAGGGGCCTTGGGAGGCAACCTCGGGAATTTGTCCCGCGAGAGAGCCTCGCGAGGCTCTTTAAGGTGTGTGGCAACGCGCCCCTCGCGAGGCGGAGTCCTCACGAGGGCCTAGCTCATGAAGTCTAAAGGTTGGGCAGGCTGAGGCTTCTGCTGGCGCCGCGCCCTGGGCCGCAGGCAGACGGGCCTAGGTAACCCCAGTCCCACAGGCCCAAAAGGCACCATGAGAGGTTCTATCAGTATATGCGGGTTTCATTCTAGATCACATGTGATCATGAGCATATTTCACAAAAAAATTAGTAATGAATTTGATCTATTGCAAAGAACAATTAAGAACTAGATGAGTTCTGGAGGTTAATAAAATTGGGCGAGTAGAAGATAAGATCTATTGTGTTAGACGCAATCTTTTACTTGATGTTCTTGATTTCTTCCCTCAAGTGTTCCTTTGTTTTCATTCATTGGCAGCATTATATAGCTTTCTACAAAGTTCTGACAATCATTGACTCTGGCTGTCAATGATCTACTAACATTCTTTGGGCTACATCATAGTCAAGAATAGTGAAATGTCACAAACACGAGAGGGCATGAAGATGTTTGATCTTCACAGGGTTCACGCATATTGATAAAGTTTAGTGTGGGGCTAGAGTTTTTTAAATTAAGTATCTTCCTTTACACACCCCGCAAAGTTAATCTAGCAACAAGAATAATCATACCTTGATGGTAGACTATGCAGCTAGTGTTCTCTGAAACCCTAGAAGCCTATTAGACGATGTCTAACTTGGTTTTGTAGGATGCATGTGATGTCGTATAGCCTTCATCATGATAATAAGTTTATGTATGAGATGTTTATATGATGTAACATGAAATGACCTGCACATCACAGTACGACGTGGTGGCTGGAGCCAAAGGATTGTCAGTTCAATGGCCTGCATGTAAAACTCGTTATTTTTATTTGATTACTTGATGGGAGTGACTGACTTGCTATGGAGGACCTTGGTGCAAGGGGCCTTCACTAGGCTCTTGAGAACAAGAGTGTTGTTGCCACAACAGCGCTTCAGGAAATTTTCATGAAGGCCCTGGAGGACCATGAAGATATCCCCAACATCCAGGGCTATACCATATCATGCTATTATGAATTTCCTGAGATATTTATCCCTTTTTTATTTCACCCTTTTTATTGCACGGTAGTCATTTTTATTAGGGTGATCTCTCACATAAAATATCAAGTTTTTAGTGCTCTTCCTAGTGTAGCAACCATCTATAACATGTAGCTTTTTGGGGTACGTCATGTCCACATGAGTATGAATGAATCATGAGAGGTAAGGCAGGTGAATGTCAGACCTCATAGTAGGAACATTTACTTATCTTGAAGTTCTAAGAGGATAGTCTTGAGCTCGGAGCACAAAGCATCGAAACATAAACCAGAGTCATATGTAGATATGATCGGCAAGTTTGCTTACCGATTGAAATTCACGTCGTCGGTGAGGCACACATCAATGGATGTGAATAAGATAAGGGTCTTGAATCACTCACTTTCAATTATGAGAGATATTGATTTGAGTGGGAGCGTACTTCATATTAAGATTTGTTTAAACACAAGTTCACATTAATTATGAACAATGTCTATGTGTAGTTTGCATTATAGTTGTAAAATAATGGCTCAAGGTTCCACCTTTCTTGTTGAAATTGATTAGTTGTTTTTGTTTGGTTGAATCTGTACGATGGGTAAACATAATGAGAGGATCATCCTCTAGAGTGCCAAGAAGGATTTTTGTCCTACTGCATCCTTACAATACTCCCCTACTAATGCTATGGATGAGGAGACTCACGTCACTCGATCCAACATGCTCGAATTCTATTACGGTGTGCTTGCTTCCAAGAAACCTGAACTTAAAAATATTTGGGGTAGTCATGTGATATTCTTGGAACTAAAAATTGTTTTTAGAAACAAACAAAGGCTAAAAGTTATTTGATATCTAAAGAAGTGTTTGTTTGCAAGTTCTCGTGAAGCATTCAACTATTTTTAAGACCGAAATGTGTAAGATACGGGAGAACGCTAGTCATGAGTTGATGGTGAGAACTTAAAGCGAAAGAACAAATCTTAAGGATGTAATGAGACTTAGATGCCTAGGAAATTTTGGGGCTCATGCCACTCTTAAAGTAGGATGCCTCTTTTTTGAATAGGAGAAATATTGAAGTAAAACTATAAGAAGTAAAAAGGCAGAAAGAAAGAAGACTCGAATGTCCAGCTCAGGCATGAATGTCATACAAGTTATAAGATGTAGAGAAAGTTGGTAAAGTAAGTGTAATTCTTGGTTATTATGGTTGCATTGTTGATCACTAATTCTTTCAGATTGTGGTTAAAAGTTGATCATAAGGACATCGGCTCGATTCATGTTGTTGTGAATCGTTGCAAGAAACTACAACGACATAATAACCAACAAATAATGAGGTGAAAATAATGATGGAAACTTTGTAACAGTTACGTTACTTCACATTAGTGTATCACCTCTATATTTATTTTCATAATTCATTTTAGAGTTTTGTATACTCTAGCCTATTACATCAGGCTTATTGGAAAAGGGGTTGTTCATAAAGAATAATTATCTGTTCGTTGTTATGAAGTACTAAAAGGCCATAGTCCTATTGTGAATAAGATGCATGTTATGAATATTGATAATAAAATTGAATATCCATAACACTGACACTAAATGTCGCAAGACTAAAAGAATACTGCATATGTGTGGCACCACATTTAGTCACATTGGAAAAACTCGCATGGAGAAATTCCATAGTATTGGATTTTCAAGCCATTTGATTATGAATCATCTGACACTTGCAGGTTTTGTCCAAATGGTGAAGTAAACTAAAATTATTGTAAATATGACATAAAAGAATGAGCAACTAAATTATTGTAAATATGCATATGTGGAGTCAATAAGTGTTGTTGCAAGCAGTGGATTTATCTTTATTCAAGGATGACACAAGTAGATATTCATATTTACTAAGACATAGATCTAGATCCTTTGGAAATGTTTGAAAAGGTTTTTAGAATGGAGTATAAATTATTGTAAAAACAAAATTATGTTTCTACACTGGATTGCAGAAAGGAATATTTGAGTTGCAAGTTTAGCGGACATCTGATGAGTTGTGAAAAGTATTTTATAGCTTGCACCTCCCAGGACACTGCTAAGAGTAGAGTGTTTTTGAGTAGATGTGATCAGGATATGTATGAAATCGCAAGATCAAAGATGACATTAATCAATTTCCCAATATACTTTTTAATGTGATGCTTTAGAGACTGCAAATTCTACACTCAAAGAGCATCGTCAAATTTGTTGAAATGACACCATATAAGATATGGAATGGTATACCAAAAACCATTTGATATTTTTCAAAAATTTGGGAATATAAGACATACATAAAAGTGTTCACGAGTTTATATCCCATGTCAGATAAGTGATACTCTATAGGTTATCCCATTTTATTGGGTATTCCTCTATCACTATGACGAGGCAAAGTGTTTTGCCATAAAGTACAGTAAAATTTTGAAGAACGTTTTTTGAAAAAGAGTGAGTGGGAGGACAGTGCAACTCGACGAGATTATAGATTCTTTATCATCAAGTCAAAGGATAGAAATGCTAGAAGTGGTCCTAAAATTTCCTACTACAACTGATACGGAAGCCTCTACATAAGATATAGAGACTTAGGTCAAACAGCAGCCGAACTTGCAGCTGAATTATATTGGTTGGGAAAAACTCATGCAAACCTTCATGGTATGCAGACGAGATATTGTTGGACAAATAATGAATCTATAATACACAAAGAAGCGTTGATGGGCCCTGACTCCGGAATTGGCTATATGCCAAAATAATTCGAGATAGTATCCATATACATAATTCAAGATTAGAACTTGATGAACCCTCCTAAAAACTTAGAGTCTAAAGTATAGTAATGTATCTATAAACTAACAAAGATAAAAATGTTTTATAATGCTTGACTTGTCACAAATAGTTTATGACAACACTGGTGCGCGTCGGTGCTATACACACGGTTTTTAACCCCTTTCCACGACGGCATTTGGAACCATCGTCAAGTGAGTGTGGGCGATAGGGGGGTCCTTCCCACACGACCCAAAAACCATCAGGGATAGGCCCTCCTGGCACACAGGCTGGCGTAAAATGAGCTTGTGTGCGATCGGGCGAGGTGTCGAAACCCAATCGTTTCTGTTCGTATGTACAACCCACACGGTGAATCCCAGAAAAACATTTCTGTTCATATTTATATCACACACAGTCAATCCAAGGAATATGTTTCCGTTCTTATGTACATCCCACACGGTCAATCCAGGGAAAATGTTTCCATTAGTATGTACATCCCACACAGTCAATCCAGGGAAAACGTTTTTGTTCGTATGTACATCCCACACAGTCAATCCAAGGAAAACGTTTTCGTTCGTATGTACATCCCACACAGGTTTATGTATAGGCTTGTGTGTGATAGGTGTAAATATCACACACACTCTACCTTGGTTAACCGTTTGCTTTTATCAACTACATCACACATGATTTGATGAAGAAAACTGTGTGGCATTGGGCTATCCATCACAAGCACTTTTACTGCTAGAACCATTTGCAAAGTTCCATGACCCATTTAGCAGGTATATTAGTTTACAATTAATAATTCTAGTATTAAGCAAATTCACATTTCATATCGAACATCTGTTTGCCCATTTCATATCGGGCACATAGATATATTTTAACATCACAGTACGATAGCTACCTGAGAACAACACAGTACATCATATAGCTAGTTCAACTTCATAAGAACAATATTAGAACAATATATTCATTTCCCTAATCGAGATCATCCAGGCTCGTCTTATCCACCTCTGCTTTTAGTTCAGTAAGAACCTGTTTTGCACTGGCCAACTGGGAAAGTGCCTCCTCCTTCGCCAACACCATCTTAGCAAAGTCTGATTTAAAAAATCTATGCTCCTTCTCCACCTTCCTCTTTTTATCCTGCATCTTCAAATATTCTGCAACGTTGATAACACTTTCTCTAAGCCTACCTCTGTTCTCTTCCTCATACATGCTCTAGAGCTTTGCTAGGCACATCTTCAAAGACTATGGCCACTCTTGATCAACCCACTCCAAGTAAGAACACTTCCTTTCGTCCTATAATATTTAAAACTAGATCAGTAAAAATTGTAGGGAAAATGGGTTTATAGAAACATAGAAAATCACCAATACTTATTTTGAAAAACTGAAGAAACATGTTAATTATGACATATCTTCTCAAAAAGATCAATATGCAACTAAATTAATTGCTACTGAGACAACAACCAAATTCTGAAACATCAGAAGCTATAATTAACTAGAACAATGCTACAAGTTCTTACTCATGTACCATAAAAAACAAATTGAACATTTTAAGAGGAAGGTAAATATAACTGCAACAGCATAGCGATAGTGTTTGGATGACAGCAAATTGATACTAACAGGTGTGTACATGCACAAATTTAGTAACATAGAACTAATAGCACTAAGGTTGTCCACTATGTATGCCAAAACCGGTGTAAAGGCAACTGTTGCTACATCTGGCACTGGTGCCCTGCACTGGCGAGCCGATGCAGCGAAAAAAATCAGGGACCCAAACTCCGGAGCACCTAGTTGCTCTGATGCCTAGTTCCTTCATGCCATAAAGATTTAGTATTTTACTGCTTGGCTGCTCGGATGTGTGGACAAGTTGGTTGCACAAACTGCTGAAGGGTTGCCAAATAATTTTCTAATGGCACCGCTGATGAGATGGCAACATTTTTAGATACTAGGTACAAACTGTGACACTGTCTTAGGATGCGTTTGGTTGAAGGTGTGGTATGAATGGGTTGGGACCGTAACAGTGTCTGAATCACATATAACAAATGATTTGTAACAAAGAAAGAGGGTCTAACCTTCTTTGCACATGCCAGAAACTTCCTCCCACTGTCCACAGATTCAAACACAACTAGCTTCACGCGTGGAGATTGATGGTGGCAATGAGCAGACAGATCTTCAGTCGCCCCGCTCCATTCGCTGCAACTGATGGTCCTAGGGAACTACAAGAGGAAGAAATGACTCAAATCGACTACCGGGTAAAAATCCTTCATTCCAAGTCATAACCCGAGAGAGAGAAGAGAGGCATACCCGGGTGGTGAAGGAGTCGTCGAAGGAGGAGGAACCGCTGGAGAGGTCTTTGAACAAGGCCATGGCGACCCCAGCGGTAGGATGCGAGACGGTGAGAGCGAGAAAGCAAACGAGGAAGGGGCTATAGCTTAGGAAGGAAGGAAGGAAGGAGGAAACAGGGGAAATGTGAATTGTGGTCTGGGAGAAAAGGGGGTGGGGAAGGGGGTAGATATTTCGGCGGTTGGCCAAAAATTTCGAAATGTGGAGGGAAACTTTGCACGTGATGTCGCTGGACAACATTCACTTTGAACGATAGTGTGCATCGCAAACTATTCTTCTGCTTTACGCGCATGGGATGAGTTTGATAATTCAAATTTTGGTGGAAATTTCCCCAGGTACATCATTGCATAATTTAACACCGCTTGCTAATTTAAGCACACAAAAGAGCATACAGCACACATACCACACTTACTAATCGAGCAATTTTAGTAATTAAACAGAGCCAGTTGACCTAAACATTGCTCTAACAAAAGACCAGCATTAAAAACAAACCCTAAGTACGCATAATTTTAACAAGTCTATCGCCACGCCAGCCTATACATCGCTGGTGTGAGATGAGATGTCGATGACTTGTCCTGGCGACATGCCGCCGTTGGTGGACTCCGCGTCCCCCCTGATGAAGTCGACTACGTCCTCCTCCTCGTCCTCGTCCTCGTCCTTGGTGCCGCCCTCAAGGTTGTAGTACTTGTAGTAGTGGCTGCGCCAGAGCTCGTGTTGGTACTCCACCGCTGATTCCTCGATGGACAAACTCTTCTCTACCTCGACCTCGACCACGCATAACTCTCCTCCCGGCGCTCCTCGATCTCCGCCGCCTCCTACATCTCCAGCTCCCGCTCGGCGATATCATGAGGAAGCAGATGCTCCTTGCCACTGCCGCCTTTTCGGACCTGGGTTACATGACGGATTTCGAGGTGGCCTGGAATATCTTGGCGTGGATGGCCTCGACCCGGGCCAGGGCGACATCGGCGGCACGAACGGCAGCTCGAGTACTCCCGGCGTTTGCAGCCGCCGTCACAATAGCACCTGCAGCTGCCCTATAGGCTGTCGTAGACGCCCTCTCAGCGGAATCGGCCGGGCTTAGTGCGGATGCGGAGGCACTCTCGGCGTAGGCGGCGACGCTCTCGGAGCAGGCGGCGGCACTCGGGGAGGACGCGGCCATCATACGAGCCTTCACGAAGTGTTTCCATGGCGTCACCTTTGCAAGAAGGGGGTGCGGGAATGGGGATCGGGATTCGTGGATTCGGGGGTTGCCGACACTGGAGCAGACGAGCCGGCGAAGCTTAAGGAAGAAGAATTAAATAGACCCCAAAAAATTCATCGCAAACGGTTCCTACAAAACAACTGTATGTGATGTTGTAGATATTTTTTATTAGCTCTGAAAGATGAATTTAGAGTAAAGTGGCAACGGATGGTGTTCTAAATGTATGAGAAATTTTGTAGTACTAATAGAACTGTCATGTCAAATTTTGGAAAATTTCAGGGGTCATTTGACCTTTTAAGACATTTAAGTGATTTTCTAGCCATTTAATGGCCGTAATTCAAATTTGAACTACATGTACATGCAACAGCTAACCATAACGGTTTCAAAGAGTCATATTTTGTGTACTTGTGTGCAATTTAATTCCATGTGCAGTAAATTGGAAGGAATTTTCAAACATATTGGTCTAACGGCTATGACACAATTAAGCAGGGAGTGACATGGCATTTAAATTCCCAAAAATTTAAAAATATCAGAAACACATGAAATCTAGCTTGATGTAATGTCATGCCACCAAGATGATGTGGTAAAAAATTTGGCATGTTTGAAGAAAGTTTGGACACACACCACTCACAAACCGAAGCAACTCACTAGAAGGCTTGTGGTTTTGAGAGGGAATAGTGCATGTTTGATGATGAACGGGAGATAGCTTCCCCTTACGGCCTTTAAATTTTTTCTACATTTAACGTGCACTAATACAACTGTCATGTGAAAATTTGGAAAACTCCAGGGGTCATTTGACCTTTTAAAGACATTTAAGCCATTTTCTAGCCATTTAATGACCGTAATTCAAATTTAAACTACATGTACATGCAATGGCTAACCATAACGGTTTGAAAATTCATATTTGTGTACATGTGTGCAAGTTAATTCCATGTGCAGTAAATTAGAAGGAATTTTCAAACATATTGATCTCACGGCATGGACACGTGCATGGAGTGCCATGGCATTTTAATTCGAAAAAATTAAAAATGATTAGAATAAAATGAAACCTTGCTTGATGTAATGGCATGCCACCAAGATGATGTGGTAAAAAATGGCTGGTTTGACGAAAGTTTGGACACACACCCTTCACAAACCGGAGCGACTCACTAGAAGGCTCGTGGTTCTGAGAGGGAACAAAGCATGTTTGATGACGAATGGGAGATAGCTTCCTCTTACGGCCTTCAAATTTTTTCTATGTGTAATGTGCACTAATACAATTGTCATGTGAAAATTTGGAAAATTTCAGGGGTCATTTTGTAACGCCCCGGTTTTGATGCGCCAGGTGTCCGCCAGTTATTCGCCGTCGTTGCCATGTCAGTCCCTTGCGTGTTGCATTTTTCCATGCCATCATCTGCATTTCATCTGCATGTTTTTTTAAACTTGCATCCGTTCGGGTTCTCTCGGTTCTCTCCGTTGTCCGTTCCGAGCCCAGACACACTCGCACGCGCCCGCGGCACCTCCGAAATATTATTTTATTAGTGGCATAAAAAATGTTATCAAAATGGGATGCAACTTGGCGTGCGATCTTATTATAGTGTAGACAGAGCGCCTGTCAAGTTTCGTCGCATTCGGAGTCCGTCTGATAGCCCAACCGTCATCCATAGCGGCACCGTTGCCGGTTTATTCGTCGGACGTTTAGCTCTCCGAAACTGCTGTCAGGCTGCACTTCTCTTCTCTCCCCTCAGTCCAAGTCCTATCTTCACAGCCCACTATCCCCACCGGCAGCCCACCTAGTCCCTCTCCGCTCCGGACCGTCAGATCGAGATCCGAGGGTCCGTAACGGCCTCAAATGCCCCTAACCTAGACCCCCTGCCTATTTAAACCCCCCTAACCTGCCATTTTTGGCCTAACCTACCCTAACCCCCTTCTCCTAGCTCCAGCCACCACCCTCACCTTGTTTTTAGCTCCGATCCAGTGCCCCGCCGCCACTTGTCGCGCCCCCGCTCGTCAGCGCCGCCGCAGCCGTCGCCCTCCTCCAACCGCGTCGCGCCACGCGTCCCCGCAGCCCCTCCTCCACCGCGGCCCTCTGCAGCCCATGGCCAGCCCGCAGCTGGGCCGAACTGGGCCCCAGGCGCCCCAGCAGCCCGATCCGCCGCGCGCCTCCCCACAGCTCCCCCGATCTAGCTGGATCAAGAGGAGCCCGAGCTCCTGGACCCCGCCGCCAGCGCCGTTCCCCGCCGCCTCGTCGACCTTCATCGACGGCGTCGGCCACCTCGACCCAGGCCAGCGCTGCCCGCCCCTTCTCCTCCTTCCCTCTCCCTCACCAGCTTGCTCTCTCTCTCTCTCCAGGAAGCGCCGCCGCCATGGAGTTCGCCGCCGGATCTCGCGCCGCCGGCATCGTCTTCGCCCGGACTGGCCGGGAACCGCCGGGAATGGAACCCCCACGCCCGGATCTGCCCTCCGTCGCTGCGGATCCGCCTCTTCCGCGCCTCCACGCCGCCTCGAGACTCGTCGGATGTGCTCCGTCGCCGCCGCCGGCCTCCTGCTCATCGGGATCGAGCAGGGCGCTCTCCCTCGCCCGCCTAGGCCACGTGGGCCCCGGCCCAGCAGCGCCAGGCCGCCGGCCCAGCGCCCCGGCCTGCCAACCCTCTCCCCCGACCTGGACCAAGCCCAGTGGTGAGCCGCCTAAATCCCGCCCTGCGCGCATGTTACTATTTGACGCTCGTCCTGTTTTTTTAGGAAAATCGGCTAAGTCCCCGAATATATTTGCATAATCATGCCATGTTCAACGCATCATAACTCCATGTATACTGCTCCGTTTCGTGCGTGTAATATGTCAAATTGTTTGTCCCGACGAGTACTTCATTTCATCTCATTGCATCATTTTCATTTGAGCTCATCTTGATGCCCGAAATGCTGTTGGAAGAGTGCTATGTGATGTTAACCTGCTGAAACTGTTATAACTTGCTCATTTGTCATTTTTGCCATGTTTGATGTGTGCATCCTATGAGGTTGATGTCTACATGTGGTTTGATCTATGTTATGCCATCTTTCCAGAGGTGCAATTCATGTATTTTTGTGTCTTGTGTACTGAGTGCATAGAGCTTGTTAAGTAGGGTACTTGTTGTTGCTGTTTTCCTGACTGATTCTGTTATATTCTGTTGCTATGTAAACCTGCTGCTACTAGTCATTCTATGCATATCCTGGAGATGTTCACTAAGGATGTTTTGTTGTACATGTCTTGCTCTATCCATTCATGCCCCTAGTTGCATTTATAGTCTGCTGTAACATGTTGCAATCTTGCTCTCAAACTTGCTAAATAATGTTGCTGTCAGCCTGTTAACATGATGTTCAGTTTTGGCCATGTGCTTTTCTAGTGATCCATGCACCCTATGAACTTTCTCTTGCCATGCTTAGCTTCTCAAACATGTATTCTTACTGTTGGTTGCCTTGCCATGCCATGTATTGCTCCGTAGTGAGTGGTTCAAGCTCACCAACATGCCTACTTATTGTTGTTCCTACCATGTATGAAACTGTCATATCTTTTGCCATGTTTACATGAGTGCCATCATATTTTCTGTGCCCTTTTGGCTCATGGTCAGTAAGGGAATTTTGTTCTATGCTATTAGTAGATTCATGCCATGCCTTTGTTTGCCATGATAAGTTCCTGTAACATGTTGTTTGATAGCTCTAAACATTGCAACCTGATGTTATTTCTGCCAAGCCTGAAACTGTTATAATTTGCAATCTTCCCATGTCCTTTTGAGCATGTTCTATTGATTTCTGGAGATAGCTCAGTGTTCATGTTTTGTCATGCTTTACCTATACTTCATGCCCATGCCTTTTATTATTATTTTGGGGTGTTGTAGCTTATTGTTTTGATGCTTGCAAGATGCCTAGTTGCTGTTATGGACAGATTGTTGTTATGACTTGTAGAGTGTATGTGTTGAACCGTTGCTCCGTTTTGAGTGTGCTCTATATGAAACTTGCTTGTTTTTGCATGTAGCTTCATATTATCATGTTGCATCTATGTTTTGACGTGTTTGCTTGATGTTTGTATGCATTTTGCATCAATGCCATGTTGAACTTGTTTTGCTCATATCTTCTAGGTCGTAGCTCCGAATTAAATGAACTTTATATGTAACTTGACTAGAATTTCGTGTAGATTCTCTTGGTGCATTTTAACTTGTTGTGTAACAACTTGAACATAAGGTTTATTCAGATCTGGACCAATTTCTAAATTTGCATATGAGGACTTACCGGAGTTGTTACATGTTGTTTCCGACCTCATTTAAACTTGCCTTGATATGTTGTTCTTGTTTGCATCATCTCTTGCCATGAGTAGCCTCATATAGTTTTGTCATGCATCATGCTTGGTTGAGCATCATGCCTTGTTCATGTGTGGTGTGTTTACCATGTTGTGTGCTTCTTCTCGATAGTTCCCGTTTTCGTTGCGATCGTGAGGATTCGTTCGTCTACGCTTGGTTCGTCTTCGTGGCTTCATCTTCTTCATGGACTCGTTCTTCTTCCTTGCGGGATTTCAGGCAAGATGACCGCTACCCTGGATCTCACTACTATCATTGCTATGCTAGTTGTTTCGTTCTATCGCTATGCTACGCTTCCTATCACTTGTTCTTCAAGCCTCCCCAAATTGCCATGAACCTCTAACCTTTGACACCCTTCCTAGCAAACTGTTGTTTGGCTATGTTACCGCTTTGCTCAGCCCCTCTTATAGCGTTGTTAGTTGCAGGTGAAGTTGAAGATTGCTCCATGGTGGACAGGGTTATGTTGGGATATCACAATATCTCTTATTTAATTAATGCATCTATATACTTGGTAAAGGGTGGAAGACTTGGCCTTATGCCTGGTGTTTTGTTCCACTCTTGCCGCCCTAGTTTCCGTCATACCGGTGTTATGTTCCCGGATTTTGCGTTCCTTACGCGGTCGGGTGATTTATGGGACCCCCTTGACAGTTCTCTTTGAATAAAACTCCTCCAGCAAGGCCCAACCTTGGTTTTACCATTTGCCTCACCTATCCCTTTTTCCCTTGGGAGTCGCGCTCTCGAGGGTCATCTTATTTTTACCCCCTGGGTCCAGTGCTCGTCGTGAGTGCTGGTCCAAACTGTCAGCCGCCGGTGGCCACCAGGGGCAACTCTGGGCTCGCCTACCGGAAGTTTGGACAATCCAGTGTGCCCTGAGAACGAGATATGTGCAGCTCCTATCGGGATTTGTCGGCACATCCGGGCGGCTTTGCTGGTCTTGTTTTACCATTGTTGAAATGTCTTGTAAACCGGGATTCCGAGACTGATCGGGTCTTCCTGAGAGAAGGTATATCCTTCGTTGATCGCGAGAGATTATCATGGGCTAAGTTGGGACACCCCTGCAGGGTATAAACTTTCGAGAGTCGTGCCCGCGGTTATGTGGCAGATGGGAATTTGTTAATGTCCAATTGTAGATAACTTGACACCAGATCCGAATTAAAATGCATCAACCACGTGTGTAGCCATGATGGTCTCTTTTCGGCGGAGTCCGGGAAGTGAACACGGTTTCTGTGTTATGATTCATGTAAGTAGGAGTTCAGGATCACCTCTTGATCATTAGTAGTTGACGGCTGTTCCTTTGCTTCTCTTCTCGCTCTTATTTGCGTATGTTAGCCACCATATCTTGCTTAGCCGCTGCTGCAACCTCACCACTTTACCCCTTTCCTTCCCATTAAGCTTTGCTAGTCTTGATACCCATGGTAATGGGATTGCTGAGTCCTCGTGACTCACAGATTACTACAACAACAGTTGCAGGTACAGGTTATGCGATGATCATGACGCGAGAGCGATGTTTGCTTGTTTTGGAGTTCTTCTTCTGCTTCTTCTCCGATCAGGGGATAGGTTCCAGGTCGGCAGCTTGGGCTAGCAGGGTGGATGTCGTTTGAGCTTCTGTTTGTGTTTCATCCGTAGTCGGATGTTGATCTTATGTAAGATGATGTTGTATTCGTGTGGCTTTGCATGTCTTTTATATGTATCCCCATCTATTATGTAATGTTGATGTAATGATATCCACCTTGCAAAAGCGTTTCAATATGCGGTTCTATCCTTGGTGGGACCTTCGAGTCTCTTTAGGATAGTATCGCATATTGGGTGTGACACATTTCACCTTTCAAAGACATTTAAGTCATTTGCTAGCCATTTAATGACCATAATTCAAATTGGAACTACATGTACATGCAATGGCTAACCTTAATGGTTTCAAAAATGATATCTTTGTACTTGTGTGTGAGTTAATTCCATGTGCAGTAAATTAGAAGAAATTTTCAAACATACTGGTGTCACGACATGGACACATGCATGGAGTGCCATGGCATTTTAATTCCAAAAAAAATAAAAAATGATCAGAGAAACATGAAACCTTGCTTGATGTAATGTCATGCCACCAAGATGATGTGGTAAAAAAATTGGTCTGTTTGATGAAAGTTTGGACACACACCCCTCACAAACCGGAGCAACTCACTAGAAGGCTCGTGGTTTCGAGAGGGAACAATGCATGTTTGATGACGAATGGGAGATAGCTTCCCTTACGGCCTTCAAATTGTTTCTACGTGTAACATGCACTAATACAACTGTCATGTGAAAATTTGGAAAATTACAGGGGTCATTTGACCTTTTGAAGACATATAAGTGATTTTCTAGCCATTTAATGACCGTAATTCAAATTTGAACTACATGTACATGCAACAGCGAACCATAAGGGTTTGAAAATTCATGTTTGTGTACTTGTGTGCAAGTTAATTCCATGTGCAGTAAATTAGAAGGAATTTTCAAACATATTGGTCTCACGACATGGACACATGCATGGAGTGCCATGGCATTTTAATTCCAAAAAATTATAAAATGATCAGAAAAACATGAAACCTTGCTTGATGTAATGTTATGCCACCAACATAATGTGGTAACAATGGCATGTTAGACAAAAGTTTGGACACACACCCCTCACAAACCGGAGCAACTCACTAGAAGGCTCGTGGTTCCGAGGGGGAACAATGCATGCTTGATGAAGAACGGGAGATAGCTTCCTCTTACGGCCTTCAAATTTTTTCTATGTTTAATGTGCACTAATACAACTGTCATGTGAAAATTTGGAAAATTTCAGGGGTCATTTGACCTTTTGAAGAAATTTAAGTGATTTTCTAGCCATTTAATGACCGTAATTCAAATTTAAATTGCATGTACATGCAACGGCTAACCATAACGGTTTGAGAAATTATATTTTTGTACTTGTGTGCGAGTTAATTCCATGTGCAGTAAATTAGAAGGGACTTTCAAACATATTGGTCTCACGGCATGGACCCATGCATGGAGTGCCATGGCATTTTAATTCCAAAAAAATAAAAAATGATCAGAAAACATGTAACCTTGCTTGATATAATGTCATGCCACCAAGATGATGTGGTAAAAAAATGGCATGTTTGACAAAATTTTGGACACACACCCCTCACAGACCGGAGCAACTCACTAGAAGGCCCGTGGTTCCGAGAGGGAACGATGCATGTTTGATGACGAACAGGAGATAGCTTCCTCTTACGGCCTTCAAAATTTTTCTACATGTAAAGTGAACTAATACAACTGTCATGTGAAAATTTGGAATTCAGGGGTCATTTGACCCTTTAAAGACATTAAGTGATTTTCTAGCCATTTAATGACCGTAATTCAAATTTGAACTACATCTACATGCAATGGATAACCATAACGGTTTGAAAAATCATATTTGTGTACTTGCGTGTGAGTTAATTCCATGTGAAGTAAATTAGAAGCAATTTTCAAACATATTGGGCTCACGGCATGGACACGCATGCATGGAGTGCCATGGCATTTTAATTCCAAAAAATTAAAAATTGATCAGAAAAACATGAACCTTGCTTGATGTAGTGTCATGCCACCAAGATGATGTGGTGAAAAAAATGGCATGTTTGAAGAAAGTTTGGACACACACCCCTCACAAACCGGAGCGACTCACTAGAAGGCTCGTGGTTCCGAGAGGGAACAATGCATGTTTGATGATGAACGGGAGATAGCTTCCTCTTACGGCCTTCAATTTTTTTTCTACATTTAACGTGCACTAATACAACTGTCATGTGAAAATTTGGAAAATTTTAGGGGTCATTTGACCTTTTAAAGACATTTAAGTCATTTTCTATCCATTTAATGACTATAATTCAAATTTGAACTACATCTACATGCAACGGCTAACCATAACGGTTTGAAAAATCATATTTGTGTACTTGTGTGCGAGTTAAAATCATTAGACAATGTAAATATATGGTGTTCAAAAAAGAAAATGTAAAATCTCGTAAGACAACGGGCCCCCACACGATTGGCACTCTATTTCACTCCTCGAGGTTTGGAAGGTGAGTGGCGGGGGTTATTAATCAGAGACGGCTTTGTATTGGCAATCGTCGGCTATTATTTTCACACACGGATTTTGCTATGGGAATCGTGTGTAATTCAAACTAAAATTCTGGCGATCAGCGTGTGTATTGTTCCTGTCGATCTAGATTCTGGCCGCCAATAAATATTGCCTTGTTCACGTTGTACTGCCTGCATTCTCATCTACATCCTCCCCTCGCTCGCCCTCTCTCTCTCTCTCTCAAATCTCTGCCATGGCACCATCAGTCTACCCACGCGCCGACGAGGGGTCGTCGCCCCCCGAGGATGCTCACTCGAAGAGCAGCGACGAGGACCCCTACGCGCCGCTAGACGAGGTTGCGTCGGACCCCCCAACTTTGGATTGGTTTTGGGTCCAGAACAATCTTTGTCTTTGGAAGTCGCTGCCGCCGGCTGAGAAAGCCAGGCAAGTGGCTTTCAAGAAGGAGATGGCGAAGGAGGAAGCCAGGTACCAGGCGGCCTGTGAAGCCCATGATGCCACCCAGAAAAGGGAGGCGGTGGAGCTTTGGGGGCTGGTGCGTCGTCGTGTGGAGGAGGTGTACGAAGACAGGTACTTCGCGAGGAAGGTCAAAGGCACTAGGTGCCTCATCGCTAGGTGGAGGTGGACCGATAAGCTCCAGCATGCCACCTACGAGGAGCTCCAGTGGGCGCCCAACGAAATAGCAAGATCATTTGCGCTCGTCTGCCTGCAAGAGGCCGATCGATATGTCAAGCACTGCAAAGCGGAGGAGGCGGAGCACTGCCTCCGCGCTGTGAAGACGCCATGTACCAGGGAGCTGATGGCGAGGGGCTGCCGGAATACTACCCCCAGGAGGGATTATTAATTTTAGTATTGTTCGTTTTCAATTTTATGCATTATACCAAGTAGTTAAGTATCATCACGTATATGTGATGATATTATATATATTCTATGATGAACTAATGAACAATTAATATATATATATATATATTATGAATTCCATTTTCTATCTGTTTTTGTATACTAATTTGATTCTAGTTGTTATCATCCACATATACAGAATGGAAAGCGTATATGCACACATTGAAACAGAACATATAAGAATGTAAAATAGAGTACATACATTGAAACAGAGCAATAATATGATTGTTGTGAATTCATAGCTATCCACGTCGAAACGACTCAACAAAATAAAATGCATCCGTGAGACCATAACCAGCAGCCCTTGCCTACAGTAGCTCTTGGCTCTGCCTGAACTTGTGCAGGCATTCGTCCAAGTGGTCGACACGCTCACAGTACATCTGGAGCACGGTCTCGAGCTCCAAGTTGGCTATTTCATCGGAGATCACCACCTCGAAGATGTGACGGCCATGTTTCTCTACTGCGCCTAGGTGGACACCTAGGCCAAGGAGGCGGTCGAGCCTACCGACCAGCGTGTTGGCATCGAGCGGGCCGCGGACAAGGCGAACGGTGCGACCCATGCGAAGGGCACGGCGGGCGTCTAGTACAAGTACGGCGCGGCCGGCCTCTAGTGCAAGTACGACGCAGAGGGCCTATGCCCACTCCTGGCGAGGAATGGGGGTACTGATGGGACGTGTAACCGGTTGCGACGCCTTGTCAATAGCACGCAAGTGCCGATGGATCCGCTCTTACTGCATGGCGTGCCGCGCCTCTCGCTCTGCGGTGCTCCAATGGTCTCGTCGTGCAGTGAGCCGCAGCCTATCAGCGCGGAAGCACCTAGCTTGCTCTGCGGCGCGCCATCGATCATGTTGTGCAGCGAGCTGCAACCTCTCGGCGCTGACATGCCTATCTTGATCTGCGGCGGTGAAGCACCATGTGTCATGGGTCTGCTCAACCCTGGCGATGACGCGCATCATGATGTCGTCCATCGCTTTGCCGGGGAGCGCCGCAGCCTCGATGGGCCGTGGTGCCTTCTTGTTTTCCTCGTCGATGAGGTTGATGGCAGAGGCAGCGCTTTGGTGGGTTGGCATGCTTGGAAAAGGTGGATGTGCTACAGGCTATGCTTGTTGCCTCCGTGCGTCGTGCGCCCTCTAGGTTTATGCGCAATGTCACTGGGTGGCGGGGAACAGGTGAGGAAATGGCGGGAAACGGTGGCGTGTTCATAAAACGCCATCAATTAACGGAAACTTAGCATATAAGGAACATCGAACTAGCACAAGAGGTAGATGATGATGAGATGAACACGGACCACACTAGGGAACCCGTCGGTGATGAATTCATCAATCACAAACGGTTGTATACTAGCAAGCGTTTGCCCACAACACACAGGGCTTATTCCATCACAAATAGGTCAGATGGATCAACTGTATGCCACGTATCACACATTGTCAAAAAGTAATGTGGTAGACCTTCTTTAACATGTGTTAACAAAATAAAAAACAAGGACCTTGAGGTTAATTTAACTCATGGGATGGATCATAGAGGTCATTTAATTTGACCTTTATGACCCATCCCATCGATTAATTTAACATCATCACAACTTCCCATCCAGTCACCCATCTGATGGCTACTCTAGCCTGAGCACACTTAACTTGGGAGTTCTTTAGATGAGCTATTGGTGAACAGCTAGTCCTTGCTGATATAGGATGCCTCTTCGCATCCTTATGGCGTATCCGGATGACCGCCCGTCCCCCAATGGCCAATATATGTTGTCTAGACAGAGCATATCACATACGTCTTATTAGAAGCAATCGTCTGTGTTATTATCGGTCTTCGCACACATTTCGGATTAAAGACCTATTTGCCGTGTATCACACACATCTTGTTATATTGAACCATTTTTGTTCTCTTGTCTCAACGCAAATAGTTCATCTGAGTGAACCGCATGCCGTATATCGCACACACTTTGATCTAGTTGACCGTTTCTTTTGTGTTGCCTAATCACAAACAGTTCATCCGAGTGAACCGTATGTTGTATATCGCACACACCTTCATCTGGCAGCCCATTTCTTTAGTTCCTCCTCATCGCAAACAGTTAATTGAACTGGACTGTATGCCCTGCATCGCACACACAACCAAAATCTGAACCGTGTTTTATGCATTTGTCATCGCAAATGTTTTCACCTTTTTGACGGGTTTTTGTCGGTGTTCTGGGAACGGGTGTCCCCATACTTGCATGCCTGCGGCGTGGCTCGAATGGTGGCCCATGTCGGTGTCAAAACCGGCGGATCTCGGGTAGGGGGTCCCGAACTGTGCGTCTAGGCGGATGGTAACAGGAGACAAGGGACACAATGTTTTACCCAGGTTCGGGCCCTCTTGATGGAGGTAAAACCCTACGTCCTGCTTGATTAATATTGATGATATGGGTAGTACAAGAGTGGATCTACCACGAGATCAAGGAGGCTAAACCCTAGAAGCTAGCCTATGGTATGATTGTTGTAATGGAGGTTGTCCCCTACGGAGTAAAGCCCTCCGGTTTATATAGACACCTGAGAGGGCTAGGGTTACACAGAGTCGGTTACAATGGTAGGAGATCTACATATCCGTATTGCCAAGCTTGCCTTCCACGCCAAGGAAAGTCCCATCCGGACACGGGACGAAGTCTTCAATCTTGTATCTTCATAGTCTTGGAGTCCGGCGGACGATGATAGTCCGGCTGTCCGGACACCCCCTAGTCCAGGACTCCCTCGGTAGCCCCTGAACCTGGCTTCAATGACGATGAGTCCGGCGCGCATAATGTTCGGCATTGCAAGGCGGGTTCCTCCTCCGAATAATCCAAAGAAGATTGTGAACACCAGGATAGTGTTCGGCTCTGCAAAATAAATTCCACATTCCACCGTAGAGAGAACAAAATGTACACAAGTTCAATCTACTGACATATTTCGCGGCATGACGTCACGCCACTACCAAGCCTTTACTTGAATCGTTTTTTATTATACCACCTCAGCGCGTTTAGCGAAGCGGTTTCCTTGGCATGTCTTGTCAGAGCAGAGATCGTGTTCCCCTTATTCCGGGATTCTCATCAATACGGACGTGGGTAACCCAACCGCGCCATTGATGGTGGCGCTTGGGAGATAAGCGAGTTTTACCAGGCCAGTGGGGATGCATAGTCTTCGCCCGCCTATATATAAGGGATAAGGATTCACCTTTTCACCTACGCCTTCTTCCTCCTTTGCTTATCCATCTCCGTGCAGTCGAGCTCCAGCGCCCAAGTTCGCGCATCTCGCCTCGACCTTCTCCGACCATGTCCGGAGCGGGAGGCAAGTGGTTGGCCTCCACCGTTAAGGAGGAGCACATCACCAAGCTGCGCAGCGCCGGATACCTTTCCGGCAACGTCCCGCACCGGCTGCCCGACAAGGGGCAGCTCATCCCCACCCCCAGGCCCCATGAGAGGGTCGTTTTCCTTCCCCACTTCCTCCGCGGACTGGGCTTTCCACTTCACCCCTTTGTCTGGGGGCTCATGTTCTACTACGACCTGGATTTCCATGATCTGGCGCCGAACTTGATCGTCAACATCTCGGTGTTTATCGTCGTGTGCGAGGCCTTCCTCTGCATCCAGCCCCACTTTGGCTTGTGGCTCAAGACCTTCAATGTCAAGCCGAAGGTAGTGAAGGGCACTCAAGCGGAGTGCGGAGGCGCCATGTTGGGCAAGATGCCCAACGTCCTTTGGTTCGAAGGGGCCTTCGTGGAATCCGTCAAGGGGTGGCAGTCGGGGTGGTTCTATATCACCGAGCCATGCGACCCTACGTGGGCGGCGGCCCCCGAGTTCAGATCTGGTATCCCTACGTAGCTCACCTCCTGGAAAGAGAAGGGCTTGCTGTGGGGCAATTCGAAGGAGCTGACGGGACTCCAAGCCTGTATCCAGAAGCTGGTGAACAAGAAGCTCAGGCTTGTTAACGTGGTCCAAGTCATGCTCGTCCGCCGGATTCTCCCATGCCAAGAACGGGCATTCAATCTGTGGGAGTTCGATCCGGAACAGCACCAGGCGTTGAGCGGGCTCTTCGACACGATGTACGAAGGCGCCTGGAGGGTGCTGTTTAAGGGCGCCGAAGCCCCCGCATCCGCGACGGAGGATCGCGGATTTCACTCGCAGCGTCCAGCGGACGAGGTAAGTGATTCTACCCCTTTACGGGACACTTGTTGTTAATAGGTTAACCCTAAGCGGGTTTCAATCTCCCTTTTCCTTTGACAGGAATGGATGAAGAAGGTCGAGCAGCTCATCTGCCCGGCTCCCATGCCAGAAAACCCAGTAGACGCCCGTCTAGCGGGGCTGCTGGTTCCGGCACCGCATGTGGTGCCGGAAAAGAAGGCCAAGAAGGTGGCCACGGGTACTTGAAAGAGTTCCCGTTTTCAGGTCTCCGATGACTCCGAGGCGGATTCCTCCCCCGAAGATGAGGAGGAGGAAGAAGACTCTCTCCCAGAGGAGGGAGAGAGGAAGAGGAAGGCTTCCCCATCAGGGGAGGCCGAAGGGTCCAAGAGGGGAAGAACTATTCCCCCGGACAGCTCTGCCAACACCAACGTTGGCGGCGAAGATTGGCCTTCAAGGGCCAGGCCTCCGGATTCCTGAATGATTTATAATTTTTCTTTTGTGTCACATAGTGTCCTTCTAATGCCGCATACTGCCTACAGTCCGGCTGACGATGATCTCCCCGCTTCATTGAGGCGGGTCGTTGGCTCCGTCGGATGTGGATTCCATCCTGACTGCCTCCACCCCTCACGCCACTGAGGATGCCGAGGTGGGATCCCAGGAAGGGACCCATCAGGAAGAGGCTCCGGAGGCGCCGCAAGGCAGCCTCCCGGACTTTGCGCCGGACTCCACACCGGAACCCGCAGTGGTTCCGGAGTCCGGCAGGCGGCCCCTTCGCAAGAAGGGCAAGACCGTGACGCCGGCGGCCTCCGTCCAACTGGTGGCGCCGGACAACTTGCTGGAGGCGCTCCAAGGCGCTTCCATCGAGGAAGAACAACGCACTGTTATGAGTGCGGTGATTCAAAAGGTTCAGCTCGCCAAGAGCGGGCTGACCGAAGCCTGCAGTAGCCTTCTAACAGGCTTTGAGGTAAGAAGTTTAAATTATGTAATTGAATACCACATAGACAGTAGCCCCTGATGCTCAGTTCGGTGTTCGGAAAGAAAAGCCGGACTGAGGATCTAAAAAGGTATACGCAAGGTTGATAAAAAGTATGTCAATATGGGTTTGCAGGTTGCGCTGCTGACCTCTGTCGCACTGACTGCGGAGGTCGGTGCATTGAAGCGGGATCTCGAGCGGTCCGAGCAAGAGCTCGGTCGTGCCAAAAAGCAACTCGAGGACAAAGAAGGTGAGTAACACCACTTTGAATATTTACCTTACAGAAAAGGATTTAGGTTGCAAAAAATAACAAGGATAACATGGGCACTGCAGGGGCCACGAACGAGGTGGCTGCCCTGAAGGAGGCTGTGTCCGCGGCCGAACGCAATGCGGCCGCGGAACGGGCAGAGCGAGAAAAGCAGGAGGCGCAGGTGGCGGAGGTGCGGCAAGAGCTCCAGGCTCTCATGGAGAAGCATGAGAGTTTGGAGCGTGACTCAAAGACTCGAGAGTCCGAGCTTGCCTCGGCCCTCGAAAGTGCCAAGTCCGCCAAGGCCGAGGCCCATAAGGCCCTTCAGGAGGTTGAGGATGTGAAGAAAATAGCGGCGGGTAAGGCATTTTTCATGCAAAGCAAGCATGTTAATGTAAACTACCTGACACTTACCCGAATTTGGAGCTCTCCAGGGGTGTTTGCAGATCTGCCTCGCAGTGTATCCGATGCCGCCGCATTCTACCGTGGCGATGAGGGGAGCTCAACGGAGAAGGTCTTCTGGTCTCAGTACGCTGAGGCCAGCCATCCGGTGCCCCCTAGCGATCAGCTGAAGCAGCTGGTCGAGCTCCACAAGGTAGCCGAGCAGGCCATGAAGGGCCTCGTAGTCTGGCTATGGCCTGGAGAGGCCATGCCTGGGAGCTACTTCGGCCTTGTGCGGCGGCTGGTGGATGCATGCCCCTGGGTGGAGGTCGTCAAGCGCTCCGCCTGTATTCAAGGTGCTCGTCGGGCCCTTGCCCGCGCAAAGGTGCACTGGGGCAAGCTGGATGCGGAGAGGCTCATCACTGACGCGTCGCCAGCGGGCAAGGAGTATCGTACGCCCGAAATGTACTATAAGACTGTCCTGAAGGGTGCCTGCAAGATTGCGGATGAGTGCCCCAAAGATGTAATTATTGAGTAAACTCGCTATGTATTATCCTGTGCGCTGAAAACTTTGTTCATATGCGCTAAGCAACGCTTGTTTAATTTAAAATATTACCTTCTGTGCGGCCATTTATAAAATCTGAGAGATGGCAAGTCGTCGGCTTCAGCCCCCATGCCACTAGTGCTGGGGTGTTCGGGATAAACTTGACCACTCTTGTTCCCATTTTTGGGTCAATCTAGGGAGGCGCTCAATCACAACGAACAAGGCAACCGGACTTATAATGCTTGAACACTCTCACTTAGCCATAGAATTCTATAACTTTAAATTTCGGCGAAGCCCCTGGTATTCGGAAGACCGAATTTGGGGCACTATCCATGCCTTCGTCGGACATTATCCGGTACTTCGCTCGAAGCGGCATAAGTCTTTAGGGACCCGAAAAGACCTCTCGAACAGCGACCAGTCTCTCGCCTTATCATGCCAATCAGTTTTAGCTTTCTCCACTGAGGCGCTCGCCCAGCTCAACCGGGGCGCAATCGCAGTGGTTCTCCCAGTGCCACCTTAGCCGACAGAACGGAACGTAAGGCACCAAAACGTGGGAGCCGGGCAAACCCAACTATTGACCCAAGACATGATTCGGAGCCGATTCATATAATGCTATAAGTTCAGGGTGCCGCACTTGTGAAAGTGTTCAGACTTATCACACCATAATGCGGGGAACATAAGCCCCTGGTGTATTTGGACGTACCAAAATATACAGGTGCAAGATGTCATTAGTGAACATATATGTAAAGTAATGCAATTACAGGCAAAAAGTGCTGCATTATTTATTCAAGGAATTCTACTGTGAGTGCAGAATGATACAAATAGTGCGGTAAGCAAGGGATTGGACTAAATAAACATGTCCCCCTCCAGGGGTGGGCTGCAGACTGGTGTATATAATCGAATTTAATGCTCATAATGGAGACCACCTGAGTGTTCGTCGCAGCCTTTTTCCCTCCCTGGCTATTGCATCGTGAGTTCGGCGGGTTCGCCGCCGGACAGGGCCTCTGGTGAACGGAGTCATGTGTATATAAAGAAGGAAAATAGAAAAAAAAAAAGGCAAAACACTTGTGAGCCTTGGTGTGGTTGAGCCGCACTCTGGGTCTGTTGTGGTCGTGCCCCTCCCCCTAGGCCCATGGTATCTCCAGAGCATAATGATGTACGCGGAGGGTTGGTCTTGCAATCATGCGAGGGCTGGGGTTGGGGCCGTATTGCTACGCGTGCTCGGAACGTGCCAGGTGGTCTTGGTTGATGTTGCTCCGGGCACGTTTGGCTGTGTCCGGTCGTTTAACGGACGGACTCGAAAATTGCCTTAGAAGGCTGCTCTGTACTTCTGCCGCGAGAGCCGCTGTATGTTCCTCCGTTCGGAGGGAGCGTTCCGTATTTCCGTTGACTGTGATGACTCCACGAGGGCCTGGCATCTTGAGCTTGAGGTATGCGTAATGCGGCACCACGTTGAACTTTGCAAACGCGGTTCGTCCGAGCAGAGCGTGATAGCCGCTGCGGAACGGGACTATGTCGAAGATTAACTCCTCGCTCCGGAAATTATCCGGGGATCCGAAGACCACTTCCAGCGTGACTGAGCCTGTACAATTAGCTTCAACACCTGGTATGATGCCTTTGAAGGTCGTCTTTGTAGGTTTAATCCTTCAGGGGTCTATGCCCATCTTGCACACTATATCCTGATAAAGCAGGTTCAGGCTACTGCCGCCGTCCATCAGGACTCTTGTGAGGTGAAATCCATCGATGATTGGGTCTAAAACCAATGCGGCGAATCCGCCATGGCGGATACTGGTGGGGTGGTCCCTTCGATCGAAGGTGCTAGGGCAAGAGGACCATGGATTGAACTTCGGGGCGACTGGCTCCATCGCATATACGTCCCTTAGTGCACGCTTCCGCTCCCTCTTGGGTTATGTGTTGCGTATATCATGTTCACCGTCCGCACTTGTGGGGGAAAACCCTTCTGTCCTCTACTGTTCGGCGGCCGGGTCTCTTCCTCGTCGTCGCTATGCAGCCCCTTGTCACTGCTTTCGGCAATTAATTTGTCTGCCTGCTTGAATACCCAACAATCTCTGTTGGTGTGGTTAGCTGGCTTTTCGGGGGTGCCATGTATCTGGCATGAGCGGTCGAGTATTCGGTCCAAATTGGACGGACCCGGAGTTGTTCTTTTAAATGGATTCTTCCGCTGACCGGGTTTAGAGCCTCGGAATCCGGCGTTGACTGCCATATCCTCCTTGTCGTCGCCGTTAACGCGGCGTTTATTTTTGCTTCGACGCGACCTGCCATTGTGGTCCTTGGTATCCGGACTACCAAAATTTTTACTGAGGTTGTTGCTGCGAGCTAGCCAGCTGTCCTCTCCCGCACAGAAGCGGGTCTTAGTGATGTGAGGGCTGCCATGGATTTCGGCTTTTCCTGTCCTAGGTGTCGGGCTAGCCACTCGTCGCGGATGTTATGTTTGAAGGCTGCGAGGGCCTCTGCATCCGGACAGTCGACGATTTGATTTTTCTTTGTTAAGAATCGTGTCCAGAACTGTCTGGCCAATTCGTCTGGCTGCTGAATTATGTTGCTTAGGTCATCGGCGTCTGGTGGTCGCACATATGTGCCCTGGAAGTTGTCGAGGAATGCGGCTTCCAGGTCTTCCCAACACCCAATTGACTCTGCGGGCAAGCTGTTAAGCCAATGCCGAGGTGGTCCTTTAAGCTTGAGTGGGAGATACTTGATGGCGTGGAGATCGTCGCCGCGGGCCATATGGATGTGAAGGAGATAATCTTCGATCCAAACCGCGGGGTCTGTTGTGCCATCGTAGGATTCAATGTTTACGGGTTTAAACCCTTCAGGGATTTGATGATCCATTACTTCGTCAGTGAAGCATAGCGGGTGTGCGGCGCCTCTGTATTGAGCAATATCACGACGTAGCTTGAGTGAGCGTTGTCTGCTGTGTTCGGCCCGGCCGGAGTTGTTGTATCCGGCGCGACAGTATTCGTCGTGGGTCGTTGGGCGCCCATGTGATCCGTAGATGGATCTGGATTGCCTTGCTTTGTCCTCCAATATATCTCGCAAGTCCGGCACGTTCCCTCTTGGCTTCGTACTTTTAGAGCGATGTCGGGGTACGGTCTTGGTGGAGGGCCTGGATGCCTCTCTGTCGCGACCACGGGGTGGTCGGTCGGCCGTATTGTGCGCTGGTGACGAAGGTATGTATGCTTCCTCCTCTAATCGGGGGAGCAACTTGCGTTTTGGGTAACTCTTGGAGGGACGTTTGAGTTTGTACTCTTCGGCCGCGAGGACCTCGGTCCATCTGTCGGCCAGCAGATCTTGATCAGCTTGAAGCTGCTGGTGCTTTTTCTTTAGGCTATTTGCCGTGGCGATAAGCCTGCGTTTAAAACGCTCTTGCTCGACGGGATCCTCTGGACGACGAATTCGTCGTCGTTGAGGCTTGCCTCGTCTCTGGAGGGAGGTATGTAATTATCATCCTCGACCTCTTCGTCTGCCGCTCTCTCGTGAGGGCTTGCTTCTGCATCCTCCTGCGCTGAATCTTGCTGGAGGGGGTTGTCTTCGGCACTCTCTGGGGTGTTATTATCTCCAGTCCCGGAATCTGCATTCTTGCTATGGCGGGATTTAGAGCGGCGCCGTTGACGTTGGCGCTTGGGCTGTTTCTTTAAGGAATCTGCCTCCGCTGCTTCTTCGCTGTCCCCGTCTTTTGGGGTGTCCACCATGTATATGTCATATGACGAGGTGGTCTTCCAGTGCCCTGTAAGCGCTGGTTCTTGATTGTCTCCAGCATCGTCGTCCATACCGTCGATGTCTTCGGAGTCGTAGTCTAGCATGTCGGTTAGCTCGTCGACAGTGGCTACAAAGTGGGTGGTGGGTGGGTTTTGAATTTCTTCATCGTCCGCATCCCAACCATCCTGGCCATAATCCGGCCAGGGCTCTCCGGATAGCGAGAGATGTTTTAGCCAATTTAGGATGTCGCCAAAGGGTGAGTGTTGGAAGATGTCCGCGGCAGTGAACTCCATGATCGGCACCCAATCAGATTCGATTGGCAGGGGCGCAGGAGGTTCGGAGTCCGGCAGGGAGTCCGGCACCTAGGAGTCACGAGCTTTACAAGGGACAAGGTTAGTGTTCGGCTCCATCGCCGTGGCAGTTGCAGCCCCTGAAGCGGTGTCCAGCCACCGGTCCTCGATCTACGCGATCGGCTCCGAACTAAGGGTCGGAGCAGATTCATGTGCGGCCACCAAGGCACTGTCCGGTGGCAGAGTTAAATCATGCCCATCGTGGCAGCGCGGCACGCTCGGCTGCGGCTCGAGTCCGTCGAAGATCAAGTCCCCGCGGATGTCGGCCGTGAAGTTTAGGCTTCCGAACCTGACCTGATGGCCAGGGGCGTAGCTTTCGATCTGCTCCAGATGGCCAAGTGAATTGGCCCGCAGTGCGAAGCCGCCGAATACGAAGATCTGTCCGGGGAGAAAAGTCTCACCCTGGACGGCGTTGTTGTTGATTGAAGGAGCCATCAAGCCTATCGGTGACGACACAGAGGAACTCTCAATGAAAGCACCAATGTCGGTGTCAAAACCGGCGGATCTCGGGTAGGGGGTCCCGAACTGTGCGTCTAGGCGGATGGTAACAGGAGACAAGGGACACAATGTTTTACCCAGGTTCGGGCCCTCTTGACGGAGGTAAAACCCTACGTCCTGCTTGATTAATATTGATGATATGGGTAGTACAAGAGTGGATCTACCACGAGATCAAGGAGGCTAAACCCTAGAAGCTAGCCTATGGTATGATTGTTGTAATGGAGGTTGTCCCCTACGGACTAAAGCCCTCCGGTTTACATAGACACCGGAGAGGGCTAGGGTTACACAGAGTCGGTTACAATGGTAGGAGATCTACATATCCGTATTACCAAGCTTGCCTTCCACGCCAAGGAAAGTCCCATCCGGACACGGGACGAAGTCTTCAATCTTGTATCTTCATAGCCTTGGAGTCCGGCGGACGATGATAGTCCGGCTGTCCGGACACCCCCTAGTCCAGGACTCCCTCAGCCCAGTACGGCCCGTCTTCATCAGCACAAGACCCAAGACCCTCGCGAGGGGCCAAGCCTCGTGGGGCGGACAACACACGACTTCCTCAGGAATGGCCTCGCCAGGCAGGCTCGCAAGGAGGCGGAGAGATCAAGGCGGGGTACCTCGCGAGGTGCTCGTGACGCAAGCCATGATGATCGAGACCAGGAGGGCGCCGGCCTGCGCAGTGTCCTTGTTCCCTCTTTGGTGCAAAGGGGGCAAGCACAGGCATGGAGTACCGAGGCATCAGGCAAAGGTTGCCATTTCAGTGCAACGAGACCAAGACCAGCAGAGCGGCAGGACGGAGGTCACCGTGGAGCCCAAGACAGCGGCATCGCCAGCGCCTTTGGCAGAAGAAGACCAACTTTAGTCAGGATAACCTGTACTAGATGTTCCCCTTCAAAATGGCCGTTGTTGGCGCCCTTCCCACTCAATATTTGGGAAGAGGGCCAGGGCCTCTACAAATAGGACTAGCCACCACAGTAGGAAGAGGACAGATCGAGTGCTCATTAGACAGAGAGGCGATCAAGCTCATCCAAGTAGTTCATCGCACCAGCCCAAGAACACCTCTCGCGAGGCTGTTCATCCTTTGTACTGTTCATCATCAGCCCTTGAGGCAATCCACCACACCACTCACTGGAGTAGGGTATGACACCACAACAGTGGCCCGAACCAGTATAAATCTTGTGCCCCTCGTGTTGTTCATCGTTTAGCTTAGATTCTCGCGAGGCGATCGGATGTAGATCGGTAGGGGAAAGATCTTCGTGCGAACCCCAGAGTTCGAACCTTAAGGGTCTGCTAGAACCCAACGCCCAACATTTGGCGTGCCAGGTAGGGGTGCGCCGGAATCTTTCTTCCGCTGTTTCGCGTTCGATCTTCCGTTGTGTCCATGGATGACGCTCGTCGGGCTCGCGCCGAGCGTCAGGTGGCTCTCGCCGTCCGCGTCGCCCAGACGGCTCCTGTCAGTGGATGTCCCCGTCATTCCCTGTCACCTGCCGCCAACGCCACCATCGGCCCGGCGGGGAACGAGCAGCAGGCCTCATTGCTGCATCCTTTGGTGCGGCGGGAAGGCCGCACCGCCACCCCGTTGCTGACTTCAGCCGGTTCGTCATCCCACGCCCGTTGCGCCCCTACGGACGCGCACGCCGCATTGCTCCTGGCGTGTGAGCTCCTGCACTACCGTCCCGTCGACGACCTCTATGAGGACTGGCTCGCTCACATCACCGAGTTCGTCAGCGCCGTAGGGGGCTTCCCTACGCCGTCCCTCTCACTGCCTCGCCCTCCGTCCTGTGCAGGAGGCGCAGATCAGGAGGTGCCTCCGCCACCTTCTCCCCAAGAAGGCACCTTGGCTCCAAGGTGCATGGCCCCAGGACGAGATCCACCGCGTCCGGCGCCCACGCGACAAGAAAGGAGCTGCGAAGAAATCCCTTGTCCCCAAGAAGGTGCTCGTGTGCTCCCGGTGCCGGTGCGCCATGACCGCGTCCCTGCGCCACCATGTTAAGACCCCGCGCTGCTCCAGGCAGTGGCACGCGGGAATCCCCAGGAGCAAGCCCCGCGTCAGCAGAGAGCTCCGGTGGCCACTGCGGGCTGCCGCGCCTTCACCACCGACCTACGCAGTGTCGCCTGGCCGGGCAAGTTCAAGCCTGACCTGCCCCCTCGCTATGACGGCACTGCCGACCCCGTGGAGTTCCTACAGCTCTACGAGCTAGGCACCGAAGCCGCCAACGGGGACGAAAAGGTCATGGCGAACTGGTGTCCCATGGCACTCAAGGACGGTGCTCGCACCTGGCTCCTGAACCTGCCTCCTGGCACGATCTCCTCCTGGGACGAGATGCGTACTCGCTTTATCGCCAACTTTTAGGGCACTCACGACCGTCCGCCGGCCATGGGTGACCTGTGCCGCATCAAGCAGCAGCCCGGGGAGACCTTGCAGAAGTACATCCAGCGCTTCAATAGCGCTCGCCTCAAGATTCCCAGGGTAACCGAGGAGGCCATCATCTCGGCGTTTTCTGATGGCGTCCGTGACGTCAAGATGAAGGAGGAGCTGGCGATCCATGATGATCTATTTATGTCTCTGGAGTTGTTCAACCTGGCAACCAAGTGCGCAAGAGCTAAGGAGGGACGCCTCTCCCTTCTTGAGCTCCCAGCAGTAGACCCAGAAGAGAAGAAAGCCAAGGCCAAGGATGTGAAGCGCAAGGGAGCAGCTGTGCTCGCAACAGAGCCGAACACGAAGCGCGGTAGGGACCAGCCGGAGTCGTCCAAGGGCAGCCGGTACTGTGTGTACCACGATCTCCATACCCACAACACCAACGAATGCCAAGAGCTCAGGGCCGTGCGAGAAGGTCGTGTCAGTCGACGCCCCGAGCGCAACGATCGGGGCTACGGCCGAGGCAGAGCAAGAGGTGGAGGACATTGGGACGACCGTGGCCCTTGCCAAGGGTGGCATGACCGGCCTCGCGAGGACGGCTGGCAGGACCAGCCTTGCGAGGGGGCTTGGAGAGATCAGCCTCGTGAGGATCGCCCGCAAGGCAATGCAGGACTTCCTCCTCTGCCACCACCACCAAGAAGGAATGACGACCATCATCAAGACGAGGGGGCTGGGGGCTTCCAGGAGCCGTGTGCGATCGCTTGCATCTTGGGCGGCGCGTAGGCCCCAGCCTCTCAGTGCATCTTCAAGCAGTTTGCTCGCGAGGTGAATGCAGTACTCGCCAAGCTCGAGGCCACGCGCCCCCTCAGGTGGTCTGCGTGCGCCATCATCTTCAGCTCAGCGGATCAGCTCAAGTGCGCGGCAACAGACAGTGTCCTCCCGATGCTCTACTCCCCAGTCATCAGCAATGTGCAAGTTACCAGGACCCTCATCAACGGCGGAGTAGGGCTCAACGTCCTATCCATCGAGACGTTCAACAATCTTCAAGTGCCATACGATCAGCTTCAACCAACCAAGCCTTTCTTAGGAGTCACTAATGGTTCCACTGTCCCGATAGGGCAGGTCCACCTCCCTGTCACCTTTGGGCGGCGCAAGAACTACCGTACTGAGCTCATTGACTTCGACGTCACCCACATTCGCCTGCCATACAATGCCATCCTCAGGTATCCAGCCCTGGCCAAGTTCATGGCAGTGACTCACCATGGCTACAACGTCCTAAAGATGCCAGGAAGTGGCGGGGTCATCACGGTCCCCTGTGAAGAGAAGGATGCGGTGTGCTCTCTCGAGCGCGCCTTCCAAGCCGCGTCAATCGAGGACCCAGATAGCAAGAGTGGAAACCTTCCTGAAGCAGCTCCCAAGAAGAAGAAGATGTCACCCGGCTCAAGGCCTCAGGAGGCAGGCACCTCCGGAGCCATCACGTCCGAACATGCGCCTGTCCAAGGGGCACCACCCTCCATCACATAGGAAGGCGCACCTGGCGTCCTCCTCGGGCAAGGCTCGGGGGCTCTCTCCTGGGGAGTCACTGACTTTGCCAAGATCACGAGGGAGGCGCTCGGGCACCACTTGGAGGCGTGCTTCACGGCATGTTTCCCTCAGGAAGGCGTAAGGAAAGGAGGGCCCAACCCTCAGGAGTTCATCACCAACGTCGCTCAGGAGTTGCAGGAATCGAGAGTCATGCACTGCAACCACCGCCTGCCCAGCGTAGCTCCCCATCCAAGCGAGGATGGCGGGCTGCGCGTCTGCATCGACTACCCAGGGCTCAATCGAGTCACATCTCAGGAGTGCTTCTGGCCTTCGCGTGTGGGGCATTGCGAGGGTCCACCGCACAGCTACATTCGCATGCCCTTCGGCTTGCCGAACGCGGCTGCTGCTCACCAGCGCCTGATGAGAAGCATTCTGGCAGGTGGCCAAGAATCGCGCGCTCCTAGAGGAAATGGAGATGGACCTCGCTGAGCCGCCCGGACCTCCCGAGTCTCCCGAGGCTCGGAGCTCCTAGGGCTCGTGAGGATTGGCTTCTTCATCACGCACCATCAGCTACTCCAACTCTCGCTCTGAAATGGTATCAGGTGACTTCTTTCAAGTTTTGTTCAGCTGGGAGCACCCTCAGGGCTACATCATTCCCAGGTCGCGTGGGTCTGTCCCCGCAGCATGTATCCGTTTTGCTTATGTCTTCATCTTATCTTGTTGGGGGCGCCCCTCGGGCTGCATCATCCTCAAGCCGCTTGGGCCTGACCAAGTGGCGTTTGCCTTTCTCTGCATCTATCTAAGTTGATTTGCTTCTTCATGCTTAACCTGCTTGAGATAATCACCTGCTCGATTGACACCTACCTTTGGAGCCGCCTGCTCTGGTATGGCGCTTGCGCATGGGTTCGTCCCTGCAACGCCGACAAATCTGAATGGTCGAGCTCTGGCCGCGACAGCCCCGCATAGCGCTACCTCACCAGGCCCTCAGTGCCTCAATCACTCTCTCGGAGCAACCAATGGCTGGCTGGCAACCATAATGGCAAACCTTGTTTTCCTCGTGGTGGTGTACAGGATCCGCCTAAGGAATAGCGTGGGGGGCGTCGTGAGCTCCTTCTCTCTCCCATACGATCTGCTCGCGTGTTAAAAGGGGGGCGCCTGAGCATCGCGACTCATGGGCTCTTACTAGCTCTCCAGCCCTCACCCCTGGCCTTGACCTACGGCATCGCGACCTGTCATACCAGCGGCGGCTGAGCTCGCTCGAGGGCCGAGACCTAAGGACGTAGAGCATGAAGGAAAGTGCGGGAAAGAGGGGTGAAGCTCACGAGGGCCTGACCCAGCAACACCCCAGCTGCCGGCGTGCAGGCTCGGCACCTCGCCGAAGAACTACTCCAAACTCATGAGATAAGTCATGCCTCAGCGAAAGTTAAATCAACGCGATGCCAAACCCTCGCCTAGTGCAGCTCTGTCACAGCGATGTTGCCTTCCTTTCTTTCCCAGCGGAGGCTGCTTGAGCACTAAAGGGTACCGCCTGAGCATCGTGACTCAGGGGCTCTTACTGGACCTCGGGCCACTCACCTCCTGGCCTTGACCACGGCATCGCGACCTGGCATACCAGCGATGGCTGAAGCCTGCCTGGGGACCGGGACCTGTCAGTGTAGAGCACCAAGCCCTCGTGAGGATAGAAAGGGGGAGCCGAGCCAGGACAGAACAAGCATCTCGCATCGTTTCATAATAAGGATAATATTCACAAAAGACATGGCAGGCGCCTTACATACCCCCGCGGGGTGTTTCTTCGATTCCTCGCAGGGAGCAAAATGTGCTAATCCTAAGGAACACTAACAACGCATGCCTCCACAGGAGACGCCATCATCAACAGTGGGCCGTGAGGCGCCGGCGCCAACCCCATCCAGATCAGTGGCGTCGGCCTGATGTAGCTGCCCCACTCCGAGCGCGACGCGATCTCAGGGGCTCATAGTT